>NC_057797.1:529197203-529241373 GCF_018294505.1 Triticum aestivum
CGCCTACATGCACCATCGATATATAGTAGTCTTCCTTAGTGTCTCTCGAACAAACACGTTCTCTCGAAGTCAACTCCTCTCACGCGCACACACCTTCTCTCCCCTCTCTACGGGCATTTTCTCTCTCGCACCCCATCGTTGGTGGCCTCTGCCATACACATCACCTCTCTATGATGAAAGCCATGCACACTTAAATTATATCCGCCACAGAGGACCCCGCGACACACACACACACGCACGCACCCCCCAACACACACACACACTAAGACTCCATCTCTCACTCTCTCTCTCACACACACACACACGCAAGCACGCACGCCCCCCCACACACACACTAAGACTCCATCTCTCTCCCTCTCTCTCACACCCACACAAACTAAGACTCCATCTCTCTCTCTCCTATCTCTATCACACACTAAGACTCCATCTCACACACACATGCTCAAGGCGGAGCATTTGTTCCTACCACCCTTCATCCAACCTTAACCGTATGATAGACAATCACCTTTATTTACTTGCATAACATGGACAAATTCCACTTTACTTTAGTAGTCAGCAAACTTATCATCTGTACCCTTATAAAAAACGAGTTGGTGGTGATGGTGTGCCTGCCATCTTGTAATACAGACCGTATGATCTATATCTGAGGATAGAAAGCAAACTATGATAATTTCACAAAAGATACCGGCACCTCTCTCCACATCATTATCTCTCGCAACCTCATTGCTCAGCAATTAAAAAAGGAATAAGTCTCTGTAACAATCTAGCATGCATGGTGGCCGCTGCCGCCTGCCGGCGCCGTCCATCCCCATGCCTCCACCCATTCCGACCACCAGTCACCACCATGCTCCACTCCTCCTCGCCTTATCTCCCATCTTTCATTTTTTTTCGATGACATTCTCGAGATACCAGTTTTCCGATAAAATTCTTGAGATATCACTAGTTTTTACACATGGGATTACTCCTGCATGGGTCAATCACAACATGTGTTTTGTAAAAAAATGCATATTGATGTTCCGTGCAATGCACGAGAATCTTGCTTGTAATTATATAACGCAAATCACGAGCTGGAAGTGACATTTTTTTGACACAACCACGTTAACATGGCCACGTAAATCACTAGCTAAAGTAAATACCATTATACTTATATCCCGATGCAAAAGGTTGAGTACATGTCCGAAGAGTACAGTCACACACACACACACTGTCTCTCAGAATCTCTCTCACACACACACCAGTTACGTGGCGCCCACTTAAGCAGACACGTATGTTACAATTTGTGCACCTGCGGGTACACGTGATGCTACGCATTTATTTAAGCTGGAAGGCGAACCCAAATAGTAGTTGCATTCATTCCCCTCCCGCCGCCTCTTCTCTGGTCGTCGTCGCCCGGTAGCCATGGGTCGGTCGAAGGTAACAACATACGCCATACTCCCGCCGGAGCGGCGCTTTAATTGGAAATTTTAGTGGTCATGCATGCATATTTTTGTGCTAGCGGTCGCTTCCCGCGGACGTGCGCGGGCAGTGGAAGAGGAAGGAGAAGGGAAGCGGGTTGTGGAGTAACATTTTTACCACAATTTCTTAGGAAACTGAGTGCAATAATTGAGTAGTTTTGCAAACTACCAGTACTACACCTGAAACGGTTCAAAACCTATACTCCCTTGCCAGCGTGCGCTTCCCGCGTGAAACGGTCAGCGTCCCCCTGGAGCGTCAGTGCCGCATTAATGCCCAGCTAGAGCGGAGGCGACCTCTCACTGGCGCCGGCTTTGAAGTGGCACGACGACCGAGAGAGCGCCGCTTCCCGGTGCACGCGACTGCTCTGCGTCGAGACTGGCCATAGGCCCTGTTTGGATCCATGGGTTAGAGTTAGTTTGAGCTAGTTGGGGCTCAAATAGCCCTAAACTATCCAAGCATGAGGGTTTCAATTGGAGCAAGTTGCACCGAACCCACCAAAAAATCTATCCCACCCAAGAGGTGCTAACTGGAGATAGTTCTCATTGGGACCACTGAAAAATCACTTTTCTCTCTCCATGAAGTGCATTTATTGTCAATCTAACCATGTAACTCAAACACCTCTTTGGCTACAGTTAGTTCAGGGTTAGTCATGAGTTAGTCTAACCTCTAGCTAAGTTAGAGTATCAAACAGGAGCAGTATAGGACATGCAAGTTGCTCAAAGCATACAGGCAAATTCGTACGTGAAAGGATTTTTTCTTTTTGAAAACGGAACGTGAAAGGAATTTTTTTTAGAATGCTCTTGGCATGTCGCTAACATGTGATAGTTAACCGACCTCAATAGACGGCAGAAACGCCAGCCCTCCGCACTTTGATAGAGACGAGGAGGGAGAAGCGATACAGGCTGCTGGATTACTAGAGATAGGTGTCGCACGGAAGCCAAGAAATATGGTGATGGCGTGGGTTAGCCATGTACTAGTATGATACTACACTGGGCTGCCGTGTTTCATACTCTTCCAGTCCACTGTGGAGATGATTGGTTAATTTTATATCGCTGAATAATATTAAATATTATGAGTGCAGATTCTCCACCACGAGCTCAATCGTCCAGAATCTATGTTCTTCCACTCTATTTTTTACGTGAGCTTTGTTCATCCTTTTGCCAACACGCGAGACATCTAGCATCAAGGTGCACGTGTTATGCAAGGATAGTTCCATCTATATGAAGAACACGTGGGACTGGAACTACGAGACGAACATGTACCCAGGAGTGGACGAACGAACCTGAGTAATGTAGCACAGTAAGTGAAGTAGAAAGGCACAAATGGTATGAACATGCGTGGCATATAGGGTGTGTTTGGTTGCGTTCTCGTCTCAGCATAGTTGTTCCCTCTTCATGCATGCTCAACTCAACACCCCTCTTCATGCATGCTTCTAGTGTATTTGTGCTAAACTACTGTGGACTCATGCACCCTCCATACACTCTACCAAACACCCAAAAGTAGGTCGAGAAGGGAACTCTTGGGTGACATTTGTCTCTTACTACGTACTACCACTAAATGTTGTACGTGCAATGCACGGTGATGTTATGGAGTACGTGCCTAAGTACTCTACTACTACAATATTAGTTGGAGGCACATATTAACTTTTATATTTGTTTACGTGTATGCCCCGAGACCTTCCAACTAGACGTGTCTTTGTCTCCAGGTCGCACTTTGTATCGTTCATACCACTAAGTACTACTATGTATGGTCTCCGACCCAGAAGTGGAGACGCTCTACCACACTGTTTTTTTATGCTGGGCTCTACCACGCTGTTCATGTCCCACTCCTTTTGCTGACGTGTGGGACATCCAGCACGTGCCGTGTTTGGCACCCTTCATCGTAAGAGTAGAAACGCTAGCATTCATCAGAAATAAAAAATAATTATAAATTGGCAGTGATACTATCTTTTTGCGAACCAATCAGTAGTGATACTATACCACGCGGTTTCCTTGCTCCTCGATATCGGAAAGAATACTTCCATTCGCCAACATGTGGGACGTCGACCATCCTAGTCCACTTGCCATGCACGCAGAACTCCAAGGGAGTCACCCAGGTTGTCGCGCCGCAGTAACAATGACTAATGAGCCGTCAAATCACAGGCCCACTTCCCACTTTGAAGTTACTTGGATGAAGGAACCATCATGACTTCGTTGAATTCTGCTTCTTGAAGAAAACTACTGTACCAGCAGTACTGCTAGCTATAGTAGTTACTCCAACAGAGGCCTCCTTTCATTCATAGGATAGGAATATGAAAATCATAGGAAGTGAGATGACATGCATCTCAATTCCTATAGAGAAAGAGATGACATTTGATGCTTAGGATAGGAATTTTTCCATTTAGTCTAGGCCAATGTACTGGTAATTTGCTCTAGAAACTACAATAGTAACTAGTAGTACTGGTACATGCTCGTACTCAGACACACACACACACACACTAACTACTAGTACTACTACTTCTCACATGCTGCCAGACGCCATCGTTCTCCTTCCCGGCTTTGTCGGCGACACCCCACCGTGCTTGGATCTCCGCCGACCTCTCCGCAGCAGCGCGTGCGTCCTTTTCTTTCTTGCGGCGGCGGGCCTCTCTTTTCTTGAGTGCTTTCTGACTTTTCCACTCCTTCTGTGCGGCTTTGGCCGCCTCTTGCTCTACCGCCCATTCGTCCTTAGCATCTTCAAATTCCTCCCACATAGTTGTGAGGTCGCGAGCGGTGATGAACTCGGCACAGCGGGATGCCATCGCTTCCCTACCATTTTGTGTGCGGTCGTGGGCGGTGAGGAACTCGGTGCGGTGGCATGAACGACGCTTGGTGAGAGCTCTGGGGTGGAGTGGCCGGACAACCGTATAGTGCATTGGTTTGTCAAGAGCTCAAGGACAGAAGACGAAGCAAATTTGGATTCCCCTTCAATCCTGGTCATTTATTACCGAGTAAAATGCATTGGCAGTCATCGAACTTGTCTTAATAGCTCACTTTGATCATTGTATACGAGATATGGTGATTATACGGTCACTGGCTCAGCGTATAGCTCCGTATTTGTCTGGTTGACCAGTCAAACAGTCCGCATGCGCCTCGTCAGCTCGTGTTCTTTATCTATCTACGCGGGCCTACCCGTCAATGGAGAAAGAAATACTGTAAAAACAAAAATTATGCTAGAGTCCGGACCGCTTCCGGAGCCCGCTCTCACCGCCCTGGCCCCTCAAGACGCCAGCTGCCCACCGCATGCATGCATAGCAAGTAGTACTCCTTATGTGGAGGAGAGAGAGGCATTGACAAAGTCAAGGAGTGGGCTCTGCAAGAGCCCGTCTCTACACATGCTCCTAGGTATAAAAAAATAATTCTAAAAAAGGCATAAAAACAATTGTGTCTTAAAGAAAGAAAGGTAAAAAACATTTGAGAGGAAATAGATAGAGAGAAAGTGAGAAAAAGCTGTAACCTGGGCATTACATGAGTCAGGAGGGAGTGGTGCACATGCCAAGTTCACTGGGCTGCCGTGTTTCACACTCCTCCGTCGTAACAGTGGAGACAATAGCTTTCATCAAAAATAAACAATGAATACTCGTTGCTCGTCCACTATATCAGAAAGAATACTTTCATTCGCCGACGTGTGGGACGTCGACCATCCTGGTCCACCTGCCATGCACAAAATTATCCTGGTCTACCCCGGTCGTATCGCAGGCCCAACCTTTCCCACTGTAAGTTGTTCGGACGAAGGAACCATCATGACTTCGTTGAATTCCGCTTCTTCGGGAAAACTTACTGTACCCGCAATACTGCTACCACACGTGAAGACTGGATGGCATTGTACCACGTCATATCACTGAAACCCACTAGGGCAAACTAGCCCGCCTAGGTCATCTATTTTGGAACGGAGGGAGTACGTCTCTGCACTGCTATGATTTTGTGTTGCACGTCATATCACTGAAACCCACTAGGCCAAACTAGCCCGCCTAGGTCATCGATCGCTAAGCCTACAATTTTAGGAGCTAGGGCTATTGGTCGATCGACGAGGGATAAGTATAAGCGTACCATGAGCTCATCAGCCCCAACGTTTCTCTTCGGTGAGTGTTTTGCAAGTACTATAGCTCGCACAGTAGCTAGCCTACTAACACCAAGAATCATCAAACAAGCCCTGCTAATATGATAAATAGTTCAAACTTACATCTAATCATGCCATATATTACATCAAAAGCTGGTGAGGATACATCTGTTTCCATAACTCGGAGAGGGTTCGCATGATTCATCGCATGATTCACTATCAAACAAAAGTAGCAAGATCCGCCCACACAAGACAGTGCACTAGCCCTAAGATGGTTTGATAACATGCATCGTTCTGGTAATAAACACAGGGCAATGCAAACTACCATGAAGGATTAGCCCGACCAACTATTTCTTGTCATCGATCTCTTGGGCAATGACCACAGCACGGACAGCGGCATGGTAGTCGATTTCTGGGGTGATGTCCGCAGGACTGACCGCGACATCGGAATCGATCTCTGGGGCGATGTCCACAGGATGGACAGCGGCATCGGAATCGATCTCCAGGGTGATGCCAACAGGACGGGCCACGGCATCGAAATCATCAAGGACGTCCACCGGCACCGGCACAACCCTAACATATTAGCAAGCACATTGCAAATAATCAAAAACCACAACTATGGTAATAACCCATTATTTTTTACCTTGTGCAGCTCACCGGGGGATCTCATCCCTCCGGGGCCATCTCCTCGTCCTCGATGGGGGCCATCACCTTGCCAGGGGAATACTGCTTCTCAACGGCGACTATCTCCTCAAACTCGGTCTTGAGCCTCACATAGGTGGCAATCAGAGTTCCTGGGGTAGGCACGGTGGGTCCCTTTCCGTTCTTACAACTTCCTTTGAGGAGTTCGTCCGCCAACGTCCTCAACTCTTTGGCCAATGCTTGTTTCTTGGAGTTCTTCGTCTCCATCGGTTGGCCCGCCAACATGGTCAACTCGTTGGTCGGTGCTCGCTTCCTGGAGATCGCTGTCTCCAGTGGATTGTCCACCAGCAACTCTTTGCCTAGTGCTCCAGGATCCATCAATGAACTGACAAACAAAAGGCAATCGAAAGGAAACCACAATCGCAATGAAAATGGGAAAAGAATAGGATGTGAGAATCGGTCGGTGCTTCGCAAAAAGAAGATTCTTGGAATGAAAATATAGCAGCATAACTGATTCGCCCACCTTTCCTTCGTCGGTACAGAAGAAAAATGGCAGAACTGAGTAGCCTGGAGAGAGGTTTTCTTCAACAAATGGAAGAAAGGGCTTGAACGAGCACTCCAGTGAAATGATGGCTGCTTCGTCTAGTCCAACTTGGAGGCCACCTTACCACTGCTGGTAAAGGTGTGGGTTTTGTGATATGACGGGTCATGACGGCCACACCGGGGTTACAGGTGAGTCTCGACTGTAGCACCTTGCTGTGATTTGGTGGATGGCACGCGGGCCCGGATGCTTTGAAATGTCCCGCATGTAGATAGAGCGGCTAGTCATATAGGAGTGCTCAATATTGTGCACCGCGACCAAGGCGGAGAGGAAAACGAGAGAACTACGTAAGTAATGCATGAGTTTAATTAGGGTAGTTTTGTAAAGTATGAGATACATTCCTCCAATCGCAAAATGCCTTGGTTCATGAGATTTGAGATTTGAGCCCTATAAACCGGAAGGGAGGGAGTACTGCACATGGTGTAGTATAGTCACTTGTTGAAATCTCTAGAAAGGCAAATACTCCTTTCCGGTGTACAGGGCTATACTACTCCCTTCGTCTAGGTGTTTAAGTCATCGTAGGCTAGCCATAGTGGGAGTAACTTAGCTAGTAACATAGCGCACTCCAAGAATTTTTTGCTTATGTGGCAAGTAATTAATGAGAGGTGGTAACATAATATGTTACTGTAACACAGCGCTTTTCAAGATAAGATGAGTCTACAAGCTAATAAATGAAGCCATCTAAAATACTACTATTATGTTACTTTGCATTATGAAGGTAGTAATTTAGGCTAGTGTCATATGCATGACACTAGTCTAAGTTACTCCCCACTGTGACCTGCCTTACAAAAACCAAATAGTCCCAAAACACTTAGGCGCGGTGCATTAACTTCTACTTGTTTCTTGTTTCTTGACATATCAACCAATAAGAGATGAGAGGTGTGCATGCTTTTAATGACTTGCAATGGCTAGTTCATTGCATGCAATGCTATTAATTAGCAAATAAACATTGGTGACCCCAGGAGGAAACGGTGCTAAGCGCGTGGACCTATGCATAATGAGTATCAACCAAAGGATAATGGAGTTTAATTGTTAAATAATAGCAATTTTGTCTCATGCAAGAGCCTGGCTAGTACTCCAAGGAACCGCACCACGCGAGCGTTCGCAACTGCCACGTTCGGGTTGCGCTTGGCTCTTCGCCTCTTCGGGAAGACAAACAATAATGATTACTCCTACTTCTACAGTATCGAATGCACTACTACATGTCCGCCCACCTCGTGCGGGAGGGATAGCGAAAGCTTCAACTTACCGCTCCTGCCTTTGCGTCCATGACAGGTGGTTGGCCCTCCTGTCATGCAGCCAAAGGCAGGTGCAGTTAAGGCACCGGAGCTCAGTCTGCGAGGGAGAGTGCGTTGTAGTAATGAAATTTCTCGGTCTTGTACGAGTTGACGAAGATAGGGGTTGCTTGCTTGCTAGGGTTGCTCACTACGTATATATAGGCCAGAGCCTCCGCGCTTGCTTGCTTGCTAGGGTTTCTCTATTCACACACTCTCATCCTCCCCAGATTTAAACAAGATAGGGGTAGTAACACCGTCTTTCTCCCTTCAAAAAACACTGTCTTTCTATCCTCACCGCTGGTTACAGACCCGGACGTATCCCCCTCCGCCGGTGAAGGGGAGGAGGGGCAGCATTTAGGCCGTCGTCGACAGCGAGGGAGGAGACCCACTGCTGGTTGCACCGTTATCTCTAGCCGAGTGCCGGCGTGGGAGGTCCTCCGATCCCTTCGTCGTTGCCTGTGGGCGGATCCGGCCTCCTATCGCCCACCTATCCACATCCCGACGACCTTCAGGTATATCTTCGTTCGAAACCGCCTTAGCTCTACTTCCCCAGCTCCCTACATTGCTGCATGTGCATCATTTTCTACCTCTCAGCCCCTCTCGATCGGATGGTCCAACGTCACATATTTTTTCTTCTTCTATTGTTAGAGGTAAAGCTACTTCATGGAGTCGAATCTTGTACCCCCTCCGTCCGAAAATACTTGTCATTGAAATGGATGTATCTAGATGTATTTTAGTTCTAGACACATCCATTTTGATGACAAGTAATTCCAGACGGAGGGAGTACTTGGTTCAAACAAGAAATAAAGTGGGGGTCGGGGAATTTAGTATGTACATCCAGTGGCGGAGCTAGCACAGGATCATTGGGAGGGGCAATGGCAAAATATGGCTTTATGAAGGGGTAAAGTCCCTATTTTTCTCAATCTATGCCATCTTAAAAAAAATCTTCACAAAAGCTACTAGGTTTGGGGGGCCACAGCCCCCTCAGCCATACACATAGCTCCGCCTGTGTGTACATCGGACTTGGTACAAACAGGAAGGAAAGGGGGTGAAAGTAGTACAGACTGGTCATCCAACCGGTCTCTTGGTCGAAAAGGGAAATATAGGGGTAATGTTGTACACAGTGGTATGACCAGGACTAGATTTGCTATCCACACATAGGAGTAGGTGGCTAGAGTGAACAAAAATGGGACCAACCCAGATATGTTTCTTGGATGTTTGTTTCTCGGGGCAACAAACTATGAATCACCACTTTATGCCCCTGTTTACGTACATGGTGCTGGACTGCTTGTGCACCCACTGTTATAAGCCATGACAAGTTTAGACAAATGTTTTTGCCTGTAATTGTTTGAGACTCTGACTGTTTCCTCTGTGCCTTTTTGTGCAAACAGGGATATCCAATTCACCTGGTTGCTGTTGTGACCTTTTGGTGCACTACACAAAACTCTTCTTAAAAGAAGTGACTTTTGTGTTGTTTAACTGGAATGTCAGAATGGAACAATTGGTTCATTTTGGTGGAACTGCACAAAGGGAGATCTGTGTTCCAATCCTCATCATCCATATTGGCGCCATAACCTTCCTTTAGGTAAGAATGATATTTAATGCATGTGTTCATCTCTATTTTCCGACTGCCATGAGAAAATAATGTTGTTTTTTACTAGTACACTTGTACTCCCTCACTGACAAAACCAATTCTGAATTAGAAGGCCAATCATGTACTTGGTTTCACCAACTGGTGAGGAGAAAGAGAAACAGAGCATGAAGAGGAGGAAGAAGAAGAATAAATAGTGCCAAGGCGATCTTGCTGAAGCCAGAGGCCTCAGTCGAGGCCATTCAGGGGCTCCGACAACGACTACCTTACATGTGAGACGATCCTCCAGGGAGCCCTGCCACTTTTGCTGTCTCACTTAATTAATTAGGAGTACTTAAGTACCACTAATTTATTACTGCCTAATTTTCCTGTTGGAGTTAAACAAATCTTTAGTAGGACCCTATGTTGAATCATGTACGTGTGTATGTTTGTCTATGGAGGTGAATCATGTGGTGGAGCAGGGAGGGAATATTATTAGTGTCATGACATAATAGTGCTATTGTTTTGCATGTCAATTTATTACCATTGGTTCAATGAGGCAATGTTTTGCGTGTTGTCCATCATGAATTTGATGCTACTGGTTGAGTAATATGCTAATGTCTTCCTATCCTTTCTCACTAAGCTAATGAAGGTTTCACCTTGTTCCTACTTGTGCAAAGAAGGATCATGTTGTGCCAATCATACATTAAATGGAACTACACAAGACAATACAATGAACTGTATCCCAGCCAGTGCTTTAACTCTGCTGGAAGTTCTTGATAATCTTTCGATATAATCTCAGCACTGGTAAACAAGAGTGATTTCAACCATACATTTGAAGTGCACAAAAATATATACTATTGTGTGATTCCAGTGAGTGCTTTATCATCTCTTATGGGACTACATGAATAAGCTTTTTTTTCCCAGGTAGGTACGAGCCTAAGGCCTTCATCCATATTAGTTTGCTGTCATCTCTATTTGTATCATACTACTGTCATGAGAAACTCCTTTATCTTTGCACGTTAAAGTTTTGCAACCTATGATAAATGGCAATGCTTTGAGTGTTGAGTTGAGCTAATTGGCACTGATTAAATAAACTAACACCTCTCTTTAAGCAAGACTACTATGTTGCTAACTTTACCCATTAAGATAATGAGGGTGCTTCTATTTGTTAGTGTATGTTTCATAAAGTAGTCCCACTATTATAGTAATCTCACTCTCTCAATATACGTGCCAACAGGGATGCCCGATTTTGGTGGAACTGCACAAAAACTTTGGGTGCTTCATTGCCTCGACAGCTTCCGTCCTTTCCTGTCAGTTGCTAAACTCCGCATGCTTTCTTCCTTTGCTGTCAGTCGCTTGGCTTATCTCAGCTTCCAGTCAAAGGAAATAGTAATTGATATGCTACCTCATACAGGTTGGTACTGGTCTTTATCCTGATTATTGTGCCTTTCATATGTATTGGTAATTTGGTATTGTGCTACTGTTTGCCGATTTCATAAAGGAGTAATTTGGAGCCTGAACTCGCAGGCAAATCATTACATCAGGTGATTTCAGTAGAACTGCACAAAATGATCAGATGGACAGGTACTTATGCTGCTGCTATGTACTCCAAAGTTCACTCAGACAAGCATCGATGTTGACAAGAAGTGCCTATATTCATTCGAGTATCAACCGGCGTTAACCAATTGTCAAACTCCAAGTGTTAGGAGAGTAAGCTCCAAAAATATTGCTCGGTGCATAGCCCAGAAAAACGTAGTCCAGTCTTTGGTCCCAACTTGTGCCTTTTGGTTATCGGCACATATGGTAGCGAACTATATGGCATGGAGTCTAAAGATTCCAGACAAGTTGGTTGACGCGTATATTCATCTGGCACTTAATCAGTCTGCACGCCAAGGATGCTCCATTTCAGTTGAACTGCACAAAAAATTTGGGTGGTTCATTTTCTCAATCGCCTCCTTTCTCGTCTTCAATGTAGAATTTTGGCGAGATACAGGACCAAGATAACCCAGTAAACTGGTTGGGTGAAAGTAGTGGCCAAGTTGCTCAAACCTCCCTGGGCACGAGGCCACTATTTGAGGATAAACCTACAAGCAAAGTTCAGATTGTCTGTGCTGCCTCTTATGTACTCGAAAGTTTACTCGTACAAGAACTAATTTTAGCAAGAAGTACCTCCGATTGAACACCATTTAGCAGTCTGTACCCTAGGTAATTAAAGTTCGTCCATGGATCATATTGGCTGTGATCTCAATCATTTGGATGCATAAACATACTGAACATGTGTATATCTGAATCTTTTTGTAAATTATGTATGAATATTGTCGTGTGATCTATCAATCATTTGGATGCATAGATATGTTGAGCTTGTGTATATATGAATCTTTTGAGTTGTTGATTGTGAATGTTGGCTATGGATATGAACGTGTCTTGTGAACCTGAGTTTGATATGAATGTTTACCTTTTCTATTGTATTTGTGTGTGAACTTGTTAGTATGCCTACTGTGGGGTATAAAACGCAGGTCTCTTATAAAAGTAATGACGTGTCCAGTTTATGTTTTCCCTTCTAACCACCGCGGCTGTGCTGCCGCGCACCCGAACCAGTGAAGTTTCCCACTCCTCTCCATCTGCGACTCCACTGCAGCTTAATAAATAGTAATGTCTTCGGTTTTAGCTTGTTTTTCCGTAGATTAACCAGGCAATTCTCTTCTTCTTAATTAATCGACGAGGCAATTCTTTTGCCTCCGTTTCGAAAAAAAATAGTAACGTCTAACTGAGCCAGTTAGTTAGATGCGTACACTTGGTGTAGTAGGATCTTTATTTAGTTTGATGCATACACTTGTTCTTTTTGGTAGCCCTTTTATAATGATGACTGATGTTTTGTTTGGAAGAGAGAGCTGCGTCTTCACTCTTCTGGCCTGCTTACTGCTTCTGTTGCACCCCCAGCCCTAGTTGCTACTGCTGCTATTTTCAATGTACAATCAGTAGTATATTTCATCTGTTGGTTGAATAAATGTGTTGTTAGAAAGACAAACACAATGTTTTGGAAGTCGTTGCACGGTTCGATCCTTTAGTGCCCCATACTGTACGTAGTGCATACTATTTATCATAGGAAACACATTTTTTTTGAAACTCGGAACACATTTTCCACTTGTTGATAACATGCAGCCCACTAATGAAGGCCCAATAGAGAAGCCCATAATTAACTGGAAGGGAGGCTCTCACATGAATCCCGCCTAGGTACATGCTCATGGTCCTTTAAACATAAATAAGTAAATAAATAAATAAATAAATAAATAAAGCTAAATGCTCATGCACCAGTTCTTTGGGAAAATAGGTAGCCCAGTATTTCTTTTTGAAGAATACCCAAGCTAGGCCTATTTGTTTTCTTCGAATTACTGGGCTGCAAATCTTTCAAGACGAGGAGGGATGCATTCCGGCCTGGCTTAAGAGTATGGTCAATGTCTGTTAAAAGTAATATCAAAAGGGGTTGAAAATTCCAAAAAATTTATAGCAAATGGGATATAGGTTTTTTTTGTTTTTGTTCTTCACTCATATCTTATACGTATTTCATTGGATTTAACATGACATAGTACTAATTTATTTTTAAATTTGTTTTAGTATGGCTATTAATTTTTGGATTAAGAATATTTCGTTCCCTAGCAAAAATTTGCGAATTTTCAAAATTTCCCACATGTTTAGTTAATTTTTTTACCCTGGTACTGACCAGAAAATGGCCAACAATTCTAAAAATGAAAAACAGACTGCAATAAATTCCATATGAATTAGAAAATGAGTAAAAAATATAAAAATAATAGCAAATGGGCTGTAAACGCCACAGATTTCGAGGCTGACTTGTTTACGCAAGGTTTTGTCAGTGAACACACGATTCTAGACGCAGTTAGTTTTGGATGTCCATCAAACGGCTGACGTGCTTCTTCAATCTCTGATCTTCCTGCTCCAGCCGCCTAACTAGCGCCGGTGTGTAACATCCTAAATTTTCAATTTGGAATGTTATACATTAGATCATCATGCATATCATATTTTATTTTGCATTTTGGTTGATCCTAGAAATTCTATGCAACTCAATGACCCACAGAGAGAGTTGGGGATTTCGTTATTTTCATATTTGAGTTTTCCCAAATTTTGAGAACAGGATCATTTGATTTTATTTATTTTATCATCAATTATTTCTACTACAAAAATATGAGAGAGGGAATAAAATGACTTTCCCAAAATAAAGAAATATTGAGGATTTAATAAAAAAATCAAATAAGATTTTATTTCGGAGTTCTTTGGTGTTTTATTTGAATTTAGGAAAAAAGTGCGTTTTTCAAAATTGCATTTAGGGCCCAAATAAATGTTCAACTTGTGCGGTTTGATTTTAGAAGCCCGTGAAAATTTATTTCGGAATTTTTGGAGTCCGTTTAGTATTTCTTTTTATTTTTCTTCTGAGTGAAATAATAAAAAAAACGAACCGACTTCGGGCCTTACCCGAGCGGGACACCGCCCGGGGGCAGCCTTTAAATAGCGCCGCCCGAGTCGCCCCAGCCCATCAGCCCCACCTCGATCCGTGCGCGTCGCCGGAGCTGCCGCCGACGACGATCCCGCCGCCCGAGGTTCGTCGCGCCTCGTTTTCCGTGCCGAAAAAAAAGAGAAAAAAAATTCGGCGTTCGTCGTTTTTCTTTTTCTCGGATTAAATCCGCGATTTTTTTGATCGCGATTCCTGATCCAATTTTCGTTTTAGTTTAACTTTTTGCTCGTTTATCGGAATCAGATGATTCAAGCGCCTAGAGTTTCGTCTAGAAACCCTTTATCCATTTAACCAACTTAAACAAGTTTTTGTTACTGTAAAATTTGCCCTAGATCCAGATTAGTAGAATGAAGTTGTTTTCTTTCGCCGTTTGATTTTCGTTGCTTCGTTCGATTTGATTCCTTTTACCAACTGGAGTTCTTAAGTTGAACCTTCTGGTTAGATCTCTTATTTGAGTTTTACCTGTGCATTAGATGAGTACTTATTGTATGCTTGTTTGTTTGTCTGTGATAGAATACCCGGAGTGCACCGCCTGTTACTTCAAATCGTTAGGTTTCACGGATCATCAGCAAGGCAAGTAACAATTTGATCATACTTTTCTACTACCCAGTTTTATTGCATTAGATCAATCCTCACACATTGCATGATTAGGATCTAATTAAATTGTGGGATGGGAAGTAAATGAGGTAGTACCTATTACCTGTTTATTTTCAAACCTTTGGGAGTACTTCTACATTTGCTTATTATGCCATGCTATGCTAGTAGATGTGGATTGGGTGAGTGAAATCCATGATAGATGTGAGATTGTTAATTAATGGTTTATCTAAGGTGGCAACTTAAACACACATCTGGGTGGATTGAGGCACCTGGGTATTCCAGGACTTGGCTGTTTTCTTTTGGACCGCCACCCAGGCTCAAAGGGATCATGAGACTATTCATACTAGAAACTTCCGTGTGCAGCCACAAGCTATTATGGGCTCTAGCATAGTTGACTAAGTTGTGCGAACTCTTACAGTGGTAGACTAGCAGATGTAGGGGATGTAGGTGGTACGGTCTACCCATCGTAAGGTGCTAGCGCTTCTGAAAGACTATGTCTCGGTCATCCGTCTTCTCAAACACCATGTAGTGCGAGAAACCAAATGGAGGCGATCAAGTCTTGTGGGGAAAAGTGCGCAAACCTCTGCAGAGTGTAATAAACTAATCATAGTTAGTTGTGTCCCCGGTTATGGACATCTTGATTATCTAGTACTTGGATTTTCATGTGAATCTCAACATGTTACTCTAAATTAATTTTGTTGGGTTATGTTTAATGATGATGCTTAATTGGGATTGAGGATCTTGTCAACCATTCTCAATGTTTAACAACCACCATGATAGTAATTAAATTTTATTCCTTTGAAGTAGGGAAAAATTGGCTTTACGCAAAACTATAACCATAGAGCTTTCCACCAGCCAAATTTGCATATAGTATAGCTGTTTCATTCCATTACTCTCTATGTGTTACCTTGCCAGCATATTCCATGTGGTGACCCGTTTCGGGCTGCAACGCTAATGTTGCAGACTTTTAAGACGACGATTAAGGAGTTTTTAGGTCGTGGTTCTATACTCAGTGATGTCGTTGGAGTTGATGGACTCACTTATCTTCCAAGCCTTCCGCTGTTATCGTTATTAGATGATTCCATACTTATTGTAATAAGTTCTCTTTTGAGACACTCGATGTAATAAGTGTGTGATTGCTACTCTGTTATAAATCCTCCGAGTACTGTGTGTTGTCAGCATTACTGGTCCAGGGATGACACCGGAGCACAGAGATCAGACTGTTTGAGGTCTGGTCGCTATAGAGATGGTATCAGAGCACACGCTGACTGTAGGACACGACCACTAAGTTAGAGACCTAGATCACTATTCACTCTCTTCTCTTCTGACCTCTCATCTTTTATACTCTTTAGGATGGCGGATGCAAGGAACAAGTTCACAGAACCGGATGAAGATACACCCTTTGGACGACACTTGAAGGAAGTCACTAGATACCTGAACATAGGAGTACCAAGCTTCACCGGAACCTACAACGCCACTTTACCTGAAGAAGAGCGTTGGATGATTCAAGTTCAAGTTCCAGGAAGGACGTTCATGCCAGTCACTGAGCCCATAGAGTTTTCTTTTGATGCACCAACTTGGAGTCTAGGAAAGAGCATTGCAGCTCACATCGCCATGGGACGCATTGGAGAAGTCTACCGCAAGGATCTCAATAATACTATCTACCAGATTTGTGGGCGTCGAGATGAACACTGGGAGATGATCAGCACCAGGAAGGATAGATCAATTGCAGCTTTTATCAAGGAGCTAGACCAGCACATTCGACGACAGGAGAACCAGATGTGCGCCGACATGATAGATCTGAAGAAGGCTAAGACTAGAATCAAGGAACTGGAGGAAGAACTCAAGGCTACACGTGAAGATTATGAAGAAGAAATTGAAGTATTGGTGGAGAAGAACGACGACCTGATCAAGAAGATTGGAATATTTATGGGAGACCCTACGCCAGTAGATGAAGACAAAGAACCTCAGGAGATTAGCCCGGAAGACTACATCTTCATCGACGGCACCGACTCGGAAGCAGATAGTAGCGATGATGACTATGTTGATGAAGCTGGAGCAGATATCATGGAGTCAACGACCGTAGAATATTTCTAGTAGACCACCTCATCAGTAGTAGTAGTCCACCATGTAAATATAGTAGTCCGAGCACTTTTGCGATAGTTAGATCGATTGTATGCCTTTGTTTAATTGAATGAAGTGAATTGTTTGCTTTTGCCTCATGTGCATATGGGTAGTGTTTTCTCTTTAGACCCCCTCTATTCTTATATCTCATCTTTTCTAAACCCTCAGATGCCTCCGAGACATGACCCCGGATTTACCTTTCCACCGAAGCTCACCCAGTTGATCCAGCAGCAGAACACATTGATGCAGTTGTTAGTCCAGAATCAGAATCAGGGGAACAACAACAACAACCCACCACCACCACCACCTGTTGACCACTTAGCCTGTTTTCTTAGGCTGAATCCGCCGGTGTTTTCCAGTAGCACCGAGCCGATAGTAGCAGATGATTGGCTCCGCAAGACAGCTAGGGAGTTGACCACAGCAGGATGCATAGATGCGGAGAAGGTGAAGTTTGCCGCACATCAGTTAGAAGGACCCGCAACATCATGGTGGGAGAATTTCACAGCCACTTTCCCTGTCGACACTGTCACATGGGACCAGTTTCAGCAGGCTTTTCATACTGCCCACGTTTCAGCAGGAGCTATGGCCATGAAGAAGCGTGAGTTTCACAACTTGCGCCAAGGAGGAAGGACAGTTGGCCTGTATGTGGAGGAATTTAGTAAGTTAGCATGTTATGCACCAGATGATGTCGCTACGGATGCAGCTAAGCAGGAGAAGTTTCTGGAAGGACTGAACGATGAGTTGAGCATGCAGTTGATGGTAGCAACCTTCAACAACTACCAGGAGTTGGTAGATCATGCTCTTATGATTGAAGGGAAGCAGCAGCAAATTGAGAATCGCAATAGGAAGTATGGACAAGGGAAGTAAAATTCAGGAGCTCAGCAGAAGCCACGTTTTACGCCTAGACCGGGAGGACATTTTCAGCATACCCATGGAGGAGGTAGCTCGCACAACCACAATGGCACCAAGAATGGTAATGGCAAAGGAGGAAGCAACGGCCAGAACCGCACCAACCCCTCAACCCCAGCCAAGAAGGACTTGAGCCAAGTCACTTGCTTTAAGTGTTTAAAGACCGGACATTATGCCAATGAATGTCCTGAATTACAAAATTGAAATAGCAATGGAAGTTCTGGGAAGAAGCCGAACCCTTTCAACAGGGGACAGGTGAACCATGTTAGCGTGGAGGAGATTGAAGCTCAGCCAGATGCAGTAATAGGTAAGTTTTTGGTTAAGTCATTTACTGCACTCGTTCTTTTTGATACTGGCACATTGCATTCATACATCTCAAGGGGATTTGTGGATAAGTATAAGCTACGAACCCAAGCCCTTAGGTCACCCATGTTAGTAACCTCGCCCGGAGCAGAATATGTGGCTAGTCTATGGTGTGATCGGTTACCATTAAGGATTGGTAACTATGTTTTTCCCTCAGACCTAATAGTATTGGAATCTCAAGGATTGGATGTGATATTAGGCATGCATTGGTTATCAAAGTATGAAGGGAATATTGAGTGTGCTAGTAAGTCAATTTTGCTTACCACCCTAGAAGGGAGAAGGATCAAGTATGTATCCCGACATGTGCCAAAGAGGACTCAAGTAAATTGCCTAACAGGAGTTGTGCAGGAGGAAGTACCAGTGGTAAGGGATTTCCCTGATGTATTTCCAGAGGAGTTCCTAGGCATGCCACCGGATAGAGATATTGAGTTTTTGATTGAGCTATTGCCAGGCACAGGGCCAATATCAAAGAGACCATATAGGATGCCAGCAAAGGATTTGGTGGAAATTAAGAAGCAGATTAAGGAGTTACTGGATAAGGGATATATTCGCCCAAGTTCTTCGCCTTGGGGATCGCCAGTACTTCTAGTGGAGAAGAAGGATGGATCGTTAAGGATGGTTGTTGATTATCGAGGATTGAATGAAGTAACGATCAAGAACAAGTACCCGCTACCAATGATCAACGATCTGTTTGATCGATTGCAAGGAGCTAAGGTATTTTCCAAGATTGATCTGCGATCAGGATAACACCAGTTGAAGATTCGAGACCAGGATATTCCGAAGACAGCTTTTACCACCAGGTATGGGTTGTATGGGTATACCGTTATGTCATTTGGTCTGACTAACGCACCTGCCTATTTTATGAACATGATGAACAAAGTGTTTATGGAGTTTTTGGATAAGTTCGTCGTAGTGTTCATTGATGATATCCTGGTTTATTCGAAGAATGAAGAGGAACATAAGGAGCATTTACGTTTGGTACTTGGAAAGCTCAGAGAACATCAATTATATGCCAAGTTCAGCAAATGTGAGTTTTGGTTGAAGGAAGTAGGATTCCTCGGACATGTTATATCTGGAGAAGGTAGAGCAGTAGATCCCACTAAAGTTGAAACCGTGACCAAGTGGGAAGCCCCAACAACAGTTGGAGAGATCCGGAGTTTTCTTGGACTCGCAGGATACTACCGGAGATTTATTGAGAATTTCTCAAAGATTGCGAAGCCTATGACTGAGTTGTTGAAGAAAGATACCAAGTTCATATGGACAGAGGAATGTGAGGCTAGTTTCCAGGAGTTGAAGAAACGTTTGGTTACCTCACCAGTGTTGATTTTGCCAGACCAGACCAAAGATTATGAGGTGTATTGCGACGCTTCATGTCGAGGACTTGGAGCAGTGCTTATGCAGGAAGGGAGAGTTGTTTCATATGCCTCAAGACAACTGAAGCCTCATGAGTTGAATTATGCTACGCATGATTTGGAGTTAGCAGCCGTAGTGCATGCTTTGAAAACATGGAGACATTTTCTCATTGGAAACCATTGTGAGGTGTACACGGATCATAAGAGTTTGAAATACATCTTCACACAGAAGGAGTTAAACCTCAGACAAAGGAGATGGTTGGAGCTCATCAAGGATTATGATATGAGATTGCATTACCACCCCGGAAAGGCTAATGTAGTAGCTGACGCATTAAGCCGTAAGAGCCATGTCAATACGTTAATGACGGGAGAAATACCAAGGGAGTTAGCCGAAAATCTTCGTGAACTATGTTTGGAAATAGTTCCGAGAGGTTATGTAGCAACAATGGAGATTCAGTCAACCTTGATGGATAAAATCAGGGAAGCTCAGAAAGCTGATAAAGAGATTGCCGCTATAAAGGAGAAACTGAGCAAAGGAAAAGCTAAAGGATTTCGTGAGGATGAGCACGACACCTTATGGTTTGAAGACCGTGTTTACATGCCCAATGACCCGGAGATCAAGAAGTTGATTTTGCAAGAGGCACACGACTCACCGTATTCAATTCACCCAGGAAATACCAAGATGTATCTGGATTTGAAGGATATTTTCTGTGGACCGGAATGAAGAAGGATATAGCGGAGTATGTAGCAGTTTGTGCTGTATGTCAGAGAGTAAAGGCAGAGCATCAGAAGCCAGCAGGATTGTTACAACCATTGCCGATACCCGAATGGAAGTGGGATAAGCTAGGCATGGATTTTATCACAGGATTGCCCAGGACTCGTTCAGGCTATGACTCGATTTGGGTTGTAGTTGATCGATTGACGAAGGTAGCTCATTTCATCCCAGTAAAGACCACTTACACCAGTGCTAAGTTGGCAAAGATATACATGACCAGGATCGTATGTTTGCATGGAGTTCCAAGGAGTATCGTATCAGATAGAGGAACCCAGTTTACCTCAAAGTTCTGGAAGCAGTTGCACGAAACTTTGGGAACCAGGCTAGAATTCAGTACAGCTTTTCATCCACAGACAGATGGACAGATCGAGAGAGTCAATCAAATTTTGGAGGATATGCTGAGAGCTTGTGCGCTAGATTATGGATCTAGTTGGGACGATAATTTGCCATATGCATAGTTCTCTTACAACAACAGTTACCAAACCAGTTTAAAGATGGCCCCTTTCGAAGCTTTGTACGGAAGGGGTGCAGGACACCGTTGTCATGGGACGAAGTTGGAGACCGCCAGTTGTTTGGTCCTGACTTGATTAAAGAGTCTGAACAGAAGGTGAAGCTGATTCGCGATAGGCTCAAGGTAGCCCAGTCCAGACAGAAAAGTTATGCAGATTCTAAACGCAAGGAGACAGTTTACAAAGTCGGAGACAGAGCTTATCTTTGAGTATCTCCACTTCGGGAAACAAAGCGTTTTGGAGTTAAAGGGAAGTTAGCACTACGATTTGTAGGACCATATCGAGTTTTGGAGCGTATGGGAGAAGTGGCCTACAAGTTGGAATTGCCCGAAGGATTGTTAGGAGTACATGATGTGTTCCACATTTCTCAGTTAAAGAAATGTCACGCGGATATGGCTGACATACCATTGAGAGACACAGTGCCATTGGAAACTATTCAGTTGGATAACGATTTGACCTACGAGGAGAAACCAGTCAAGATTCTCGAGTTTGCCAGCCGAGTTACCCGCAGCAAGGTTATCAAGTTTTGCAAAGTTCAGTGGAGCCACCACACAAAGGATGAAGCCACCTGGGAGCGAAAGGAAGATTTGCTCAAGGACCACCCTCACCTATTTTCTAGCCAACCCGAATCTCGAGGGCGAGATTCATCTTAAGGGGGTAGGTTTGTAACATCCCAAATTTTCAATTTGGAATGTTATACATTAGATCACCATGCATATCATATTTTATTTTGCATTTTGGTTGATCCTAGAAATT
This sequence comes from Triticum aestivum, assembly GCF_018294505.1. Classification (NCBI taxonomy): domain Eukaryota; kingdom Viridiplantae; phylum Streptophyta; class Magnoliopsida; order Poales; family Poaceae; genus Triticum; species Triticum aestivum. Next base: position 529,218,742 of record NC_057797.1, read on the forward strand.
CTACGCAACTCAATGACCCACGGAGAGAGTTGGGGATTTCTTTATTTTCATATTTGAGTTTTCTCAAATTTTGAGAATAGGATCATTTGATTTTATTTATTTTATCATCAATTATTTCTACTACAAAAATATGAGAGAGGGAATAAAATGACTTTCCCAAAATAAAGAAATATTGAGGATTTAATAAAAAAATCAAATAAGATTTTATTTCGGAGTTTTCGGTGTTTTATTTGAATTTAGGAAAAACGTGTGTTTATCAAAATTGCATTTAGGGCCCGAGTAAATGTTCACCTTGTGCGGCTTGATTTTAGAAGCCCGTGAAAATTTATTTCGGAATTTTTGGAGTCCGTTTAGTATTTCTTTTTATTTTTCTTCCGAGCGGAATAATAAAAAAAACGAACCGACTTCGGGCCGTACCCGAGCGGGACACCGCCCGGGGTAGCCTTTAAATAGCGCCGCCCCGAGCCGCCCCAGCCCATCAGCCCCGCCTCGATCCGTGCGCGTCACCAGAGCCATCACCGTCGCCACCGATGATCCCGCCGCCCGAGGTTCGTCGCGCCTCGTTTTCGTGCCAAAAAAAAGAGAAAAAAAATTCAGCGTTCGTCGTTTTTCTTTTCTTTGGATTAAATCCGCGATTTTTCTGATCGTGATTCCTGATCCGATTTTCGTTTTAGTTTTAACCTTTTGCTCGTTTATCGGAATCAGGCGATTCAAGCGCCTAGAGTTTCGTCTCGAAACCCTTCATCCGTTTAACCAACTTAAACAAGTTTTTGTTACTGTAAAATTTGCCCTGGATCCAGATTAGTAGAACGAAGTTGTTTTCTTTCGCCGTTTGATTTTCGTTGCTTCGTTCGATTTGATTCCTTTTGCCAACTGGAGTTCTTCAGTTGAACCTTCTGGTTAAATATATTATTTGAGTTTTACCTGTGCATTAGATGAGTACTTATTGTATACTTGTTTGTTTGTCTGCGATAGAATACCCGGAGTGCGCCGCCTGTTACTTCGAATCGTTAGGTTTCGCGGATCATCAGCAAGGCAAGTAACAATTTGATTATACTTTTCTACTACCCAGTTTTATTGCATTAGATCAATCCTCACACATTGCATGATTAGGATCTAATTAAATTGTGGGATGGGAAGTAGATGAGGTAGTACCTATTACCTGTTTATTTTCAAACCTTTGGGAATATTTCTATGTTTGCTTATTATGCCATGCTATGCTAGTAGACGTGGATTGGGTGAGTGAAATCCATGACAGATGTGAGATTGTTAATTAATGGTTTATCTAAGGTGGCAACTTAAACACACATCTGGGTGGATTGAGGCACCTGGGTATTCCAGGACTTGCCTGTTTTCTTTTGGACCGCCACCCAGGCTCAAAGGGATCATGAGACTATTCATACTAGAAACTTCCGTGTGCAGCCACAAGCTATTATGGGCTCTAGCATAGTTGACTAAGTTGTGCGAACTCTTACAGTGGTAGACTAGCAGATGTAGGGGATGTAGGTGGTACAGTCTACCCATCGTAAGGTGCTAGCTCTTCTGAAAGACTATGTCTCGGTCATCCGTCTTCTCAAACACCATGCAGTGTGAGAAACCAAACGGAGGCGATCGAGTCTTGTGGGGAAAAGTGCGCAAACCTCTGCAGAGTGTAATAAACTAATCATGGTTAGCCGTGTCCCCGGTTATGGACATCTTGAGTATCTAGTACTTGGATTTTCATGTGAATCTCAACATGTTACTCTAAATTAATTTTGTTGGGTTATGTTTAATGATGATGCTTAATTGGGATTGAGGATGCTATCAACCATTCTCAATGTTTAACAACCACCATGATAGTAATTAAATTTTATTCCTTTGAAGTAGGGAAAAATTGGCTTTATGCAAAACTGTAACCATAGAGCTTTCCACCTGCCAAATATGCATATAGTATAGCTGTTTCATTCCATTACTCTCTATGTGTTACCTTGCCAGCATATTCCATGTGCTGACCCATTTCGGGCTGCAATGTTAATGTTGCAGAATTTTCGGACGACGATTAAGGAGTTTTTAGGTCGTGGTTCTATACTCAATGATGCCGTTGGAGCTGATGGACTCACTTATCTTCCAAGCCTTCCGTTGTTATCCTTATTAGATGGCCTTAAGCCATACTTATTGCAATAAGTTCTCTTTTGAGACACTCGATGTAATAAGTGTGTGATTGCTACTCTGTTATAAATCCTCCGAGTACTGTGTGGTGTTAGCATTACTGATCCAGGGATGGCACCGGAGCACAGAGATCAGACTGTTTGAGGTTTGGTCGCTACACGGCGGGACTGCCTGCTCCCTCCTCTTGTGGCCCGCTGTGATGCCGCGCAGGCTTCCCTGGCCCACCCTACTCCCTCCGCTGGCCTGGCCGCACGCAATCAACTGCCTCCTTATTATGCGAAAAAGTGATTCCTCCCACTGACATCTGGGGCGCACCGGTTGGGAGGCTGACCTATGGGCCTACTAAGTTGACGCGTATGCAGGGCTTGTCAAATTAGTCAACAAACGATTCTAGCAGCAGTAACCGTTGGATTTGAATCGAACGGTCCTGCTGCTTCTTCAATCGTTGCTCTTCTTGCACCAGCCGCCCAAACCAGCGCCCAGGAGACCGCCTGCTCCTGCTTCCAGTGGCCGGCTGTGCTGCCGATGAGGCCTCATCGCCCCTACTACTCCCACCGCTAGCCAGGCCCTGCGGCGACGGCAGCCTCACACCACAGTCGAACCAGTGAACCCTCGTACTCCTCTTCGCATGGGCATCCACTGCCGCGTCTTCCCCGGCTCCACGTCGTCCCCTTCCTAGGCCTCGCCGTCGTCCACCACCTTGGTGCTCTCGGCGCGGCGTGGTCAACGTGGTCAACTACATTCCATCGGAAGAGTACTATACGTGGAGAGGCTGATAGCTGGGTCCACGGCCACAGCCTAGTTTTTTTTGTGATTTGCCAAGTAAGTCACTTTGTCAGGCATGTTGGGCTGCAAATCTTTGAAGACGAGGAGAGCTTTCATTCGGCTGGCCGAGAAAATGGCCCATCAGTAATGAGAAATGGGATGTACATTTTTAAAACACATCAAACCGGCAATTAGTTTCAAATATCTTTTCTTCATATCGAGATTTGTAATTACATTAATTTTTATGCATGGAGAATTTGTTGGATTTCATATTGATATACATTTATTTTTAAAATCAGTTTGAATGTGAGTCAAAATTTCGGGATTAAAAACAGTTCGGACCGCAACGAAATATGCAAAATTTTGTATAATTTTTTAACCATGGCCACAATATGGGCTGTAATGCTAACAAAAAGAATATGGGCTCCAAAAAACCTTAATAATTAGCAAATGGGCTATAAATTATTAGAAATAATGGCAGATGGGCTGTATGATGTTTTCCACAGATTTGAGGCTTTCCTAAAAAAAGGTTGACGCACAAGCAGTGACTGTTGGATGGCCATCCAACGGCCGTCGTGCTTCTTCAATCTCTGCTCTTCCTACTCTAGCTGCTCAAACAGGCGCCGGCGGGACTGCCTGCTCCCTCCTCCCTGCGGCCGGCTCTATTGCCGCGCAGGCCTCACCGCCCCATCGTACTCCCATCGCTGGCCTAGCCATCCCTCTACTCACCCACACCTGCTGTTATTCTCCAACGACGGCAGATGAACCAGTAAACCCTTGTACAGTCGTACTCCCCTCCGCGTGGGAAACAACTGCCGAGTCTTCCCTGCCTCCATGTCGTTCCCTTCCTAGGCCTCGATGTCGTCCACCGCCCTGGTGCTCTCGGCGCGGCCTGGTCAACATGGTCAACGACCGACATGCATCTGAAAAGGACTGTACGTGGAGAGGCCGACAGCTGGGTCCACGGCCGCACGCAAGAAAATGCCTCCTTATTACGCACAAAATAATGATTCCTCCACCTGACATCAGGGACCCACCGAAAGGGCCTCTGTATTTCGCGAAAGAAACGTTACCCCCATTGACAGCTCGGACCCACCAGCTATATCTTTGCACGCAAGGAAGTGCCTCCTTATTACGCTCAAAAAAATTAATACCCCCCTGCTAGCTGGGACCCACCTTGGAGGGAGGCTGACTTGTGGGCCTACTAAGTTGACGGGGACGGAGGGCTTTGTCAACTTAGTCAATATGCACGATTCTAGCTCCAGTGACCGTACGATGTCCATCCAACGGCCGTAGTGCTTCTTCAACCTCTGGTCTTCTTGCTCCAGCCGCCCAAACCAGCACCGGTCGTGCCTCGTGCTCCTGCCTCCTGTGGGCGGCTGCGATGCGGCGGAGGCCTCACCGCCCCCTACTACTCCCACCGTTGGCCAGGCCATCCCTCTACTCACCCACACCCCCTATTATTCTGCGGCAATGGCAGCCTCACACCGCAGTGAATCGGTGAACCCTCGTACTCCTCTACGCGTGGGCATCCACTACCGCGTCTTCCCCGGCTCCACGCCGTCCCCTTCCTAGGCCTCGCCGTCGTCCACCGCCCTGGTGCTCTCGGCGCGGCATGGTCAACGTGGTCAAGGAACAGCTTCCATCAGACGTGGACTGTACGTGGAGAGGCTGACAGCTGGGTCCATGGCCGCAGTAAGGAAGTGCCTCCTTATTACGTGCAAAATAATTATTTCTCCACCTGACAGCGGGACCCACCGGACGGGCCACCGGACGGGCCACCGTATTTCGCAAAAAAAACATTTCCCCCTGACTGCTGGGACCCACCAGCTACATCTTCGCATGCAAGGAAGTGCGTCCGGGCAAAAAAAAACGATTCGCCCCCTGACTGCTGGAACCGACCAACTACATCTTCGCAGGCAAGGTAGTTCTTGACAGTCGGGACCCACCTGGTCGAAGCGTATGTAGCATTGTCATTCTGGTCGCGAACGTGTACATGCATATTGGTCGATGTAGAGGCGCGCACGTGTCGTAGTAGAGGCGCCCACGTGTCGTAGTAGAGGCGCGCACGTAGCATGTACACGTACGTACAGTGGCTAGTGTGCAAGAAAGCAAATACGGCCACGTATGTGTACATACGGGCGGGGTCTCGAACGCCTACTCACGCATACATACGGCCAGGGCTCATGTACATGGCTGGGTCGGAACAGAGAAACAGCGTCATCGTCGTGTTCATGGGGAGGCAATGGAATGTGTCGTGTTCATGGGGAGGCAACGGAATGCATCGTGTTCATGGGGAGGCAACGGAATGCGTCGTGTTCATCGGGAGGGCTTGGACGGAACAGGCGATGGAAACGAGGCCTGGCATACCATGGAACAGAGGAAACGGCATTGTGTTCGACTGGCCACGTTCGAAACAGGATCCTGTTCATCGGGAGGGGTCTGGCGTACCGCAAAACGGAAGAAACGGACCTCCTACGGCCAAAACGGGGGTCCTGTTGATCGGGAGGGGTGTGGCGTACCTCAAAACGGAGGAAACGGACTTGTGTTGGAGCGCTACGGTCGAAACGGGGGTCCTGTTCATCGGGAGGGGTGTGGCATACCGTAAAACGGGACTCCACGGGATACTATTCATCTCCACCGTCGACCCCCTCCAGCCTCCACGAGCTATTGTTCATCCACCGTCGACCTCCTCCAGCCTCCACCTATGATTGTTCATCCACGGGCTCCTGTTCATCTAGCCTCCACCGCGCGCTACTCCACCGGCTACTGTTCAACCACCCCTCCACCGTCTACTGTTCATCCAGCCCTCCACACCACGGGGTCCTGTTCAACCACCCCTCCACGGGCACCCCTCCACCGTCTACTGTTCATCAGCCCTCCACACTAGGGGGTCCTATTCAACCACCCCTCCACCGTCTACTGTTCATCCAGTCCTCCACACCACGGGGTCCTGTTCATCCACCCCTCCACGGGCACCACTCCACCGTCTACTGTTCATCCAGCCCTAAACCACACCATGGGGTCCTGTTCATCCAGAGGCAACGCCATCGCTCACTGTTCATCCAAACCCCCCTGCAATGATCATTGTTCATCCCATCGATCGGCTTCAGTTAGCAGCAGTAGCGAAGGAATCGCTCGATCGGGTTCAGTTAACAGCCATCGATCGATCACTCGGGTTCAGTAACGCGTAGCCTGCAGTGCAATCGCTCGGGTTCAGTTAGAGCCCAACACCTCGCTCAGGTTCAGTTAGAGCCAACGCCTCGCACACACGCACGTACGTGTACGAGAGAAACACGCATCGCTCGGCCCCCAACCTCCCACCGTAACCGAGAACTCCCTGAAATTTTCCTCCCCCTCGCTTCTACCACGGTTTTTTCCATCATGGACGGCCCAAAGAATGTCATGCAGCTGCGTGCCCGACCCGCTCAGGACGAAAAGCCCATTTTCTGTCATGATTTTTTGTCATAGAAGTAGGATCCCACCACATCTATGATGATACTGGGTTTTGTCACAATTATCGTCATAGAAGTGTCATATGTATGACAGAAAAAAATTGTTCGGCCCAAAATGTCACGGATGTGTCTTTTTTTGTAGTGAGGGGACGGAAGCCATACATTCGGACGTTAAGCTTGCCACACACGCAAAGGAGAGTCCTGTCCGGACATGAGGGGAAGTTGTCGGATGTGGGGTTCCGGCAAACCCTTAAGGTTCAAACACTAGGGTGCGCGTGAAGTCTTTTCCTCCCACCGATCTACGCCCTAGCTCGCTAAGATCTCGCGGACGAACTCGACGAACTCGCAACACAGAAAGACACAAGATTTATAATGGTTCGGGCCACCGTTGTGGTGTAATACCCTACTCCAATGTGGTGGTGGTGGATTGCCTCTAGGGATCATGATGAACAGTACAAGGGAAGAACAGCCTCCTGAGGTTGAGGTGTTCTTGTGAGTAGGCTCTGGCTCGGGTTGGGTCAAGCTAAGATGAGATGCCTATACTGTGGTGGCTAGCTCTACTTATATAGTCCCTGGTCCTCTTCCCAAACATTGAGCTGGAAGGGAGCCAACAATGGCGAGCCAATTTGAAGGGGGGACAGCTAGTACAAGCTATCCTGACAAAAGTAGTCTTCGCCTGCGCAAAGCTCTGGAGATGATGCTGTCTTGGGCTCCACGATGACCTCCGTCTTGCCGTCCTTCTGGCCTTGGTATTGTTGCATCAAAATGGCAACATTTGCCTGATGCCTCGGTACTCCTTGCCTGCGCTTGCCTCCTTAGCACCAAAGAGGAAACAAGGACGCTGCACGCGCCGGCGCCCGCCTGGCGCCGTGCGTCATGGCTCACGTCACGAGGGCCTCATGAGGTTTACCCTACCTTGATATCTCCGCTCCTCGTGAGCCTTCCAGGCTAGGCTACTCCAGAGGAGGTCTTGCATCGTCCGCCTCGTGAGGGTCTTGGATGCCTTGTTGGTGAAGATGGGCCGTACGGCCTGCTGGCTTAGCCACGCCGTGGGCCGTAGGCAGGAAGGTCTGGGGACCCCCATTCCTAGAACGCCGACAGAAGTCTTCTATCTTGTATCTTCACGGCCCAGCTGTCCGGCCCATGTCACATGTCCCGGATGCCCGGGGACCCCCTAATCCAGGACTCCCTCAGTAGCCCCCAAACAAGGCTTCAATGACAATATGTCCGGCGCCGAGATTGTCTTCGGCATTGCAAGGCGGGTTCCTCCCCCCAACACTTCAAAGAAATTTGATCAAAAGGAACTGCATTCGGCTTTTCGCCGATGACGTTGTATCCGGCTTACACCTTCAGCTTCGCAAAGTGGGATCCCCCTAGTGCTCTGGAAAGCTTCGTCCTCACATTAAATATAGTATCCTTCGGCTTTTGTGCCGTCGTCGCCTCGGCTTCCACATGTCAGACGAATATGAAGGGTCCAAGCGTTTTTATAGATAACACCCTAATAGTATATGAAATGTGTCTATTTAAGGAGATTGGATCTCAAATGCCATTCTCAACCAAGCGAGGAAATCCTTAGAGCTGGCCACAGAGAACCGCACCATCATGGCTAGCGCTCCCAATTCTTCCTCACGCCCTCACAGCCCTCAAAAAGGTGATTGGGAGAGCTGCTCGGTCTCCCACGCCCAGCTGACCAAGCTCCAGGTGCAAGGATATCTCCCTCCCGCAGACCTGGTCCCCGTCCGGGCGGGATTGACTTCCATAAATGGAGAAGCCCTGGAGGAAAATTTCCCCAATCCTTCAGAAGGAGAGCGAGTGTGCTTTGTTTCCTTCCTTCTAAGAGGCGTTGGATTTCCAATCCACCCTTTCCTCCGAGGTCTCCTGGATTACTATGGCCTTCAGCTGCACAATCTCACTCCAGGCTCCATTCTGCACATCGCGGGCTTCGTTGCTCTTTGTGAGCTGTTCCAGGGCTGCGAGGCCCACTTTGAATTGTGGAGAAAAAATTTCTGCCTCGTCCCCCACTCCCAGAAGGGATCTATATTCGAGGTGGGCGGCGCCGAAGTATGGTGCATAGGTGGGACAGGATACCTGTCCGACACTCCCAAGAAGGCATCCGAAGAGTGGCCTTCAGAGTGGTTTTATATCGAAGACGTTGTTCTCCCAGACCCAATCCGGCGGGGCCTTCCTGAATTTGGAAATGCTCCATTAAAGAAACGCCACAACTGGCGTCCTCGGTTTCGAAGAGGAGGACAGTCCGAAGGTTAAGCAGTTAATGGGCAAGATAAAGGCACTCGCCCAATCCGAACTATCCATAATTGAAGTAATGGCGATTTCAATAACGTGAGGCGTTCAGCCACTTCAATCCAGAGGACTCCCCATGTGGCACTACAATGGCTTAGATGATGCTTCACACTGCGGATGCAAGGGTCCGGACACCTTTGCCGCCTTGGCCGCCATATTGGCTGATATTTTTGAAGGGGAGAAAGAAGTTTTTACTCGCCTTAAGTGCCGAGAGGGCTTTTCCATGTACAACCCTCCTAGATGGGTGAGCTTTCGCTTCATTACCTTACTCAATCATCTTCCTGAGTCACACCTAGATGGACTTAATCCAAATATTTTTAACAGGAATGGAGGAAGGTTGTCGCAGGGATCTATAGCCCCGCTCCATAGCCGGAGGATCATATCCGAGACCTAGATCCAGGATTTTAAGAGGATATGGATATATTCATAGAGTTCAAGGAGGGAGTTTTTTATCAGGCGAGCTACGACGACACAGAAGTGGCCATCATAGCCGATAATCCCGGCACTCTCCCCTCCTCCCACGTAAGTACCCAGGAGACATCTCCTCCACAAGAGTTTTCTCATCGTGCCTCACCCACCGCACTATCTTGTGTTCCAAAGGGGCGGCGCTCGTCTCGCCACGCCACATCCGAAGCGTCCCTTAAGAAAGTGACGCCTGCGCCGAACGGATCTTCGAAAATAAAAATGATCGGCGATATTGCCGAGCCCCCACCTTCATCAAAAAGGTATGATTTTTAATATGCCCTTGGAAGGTATAGCGAATTGTGATGTCTCCCGCTGTGCCATATTGTTTTTAGGAAAAGCATACGCCGGACTATGTCCGGAGGCCTCGCTGGTCATACACCACCCAATCCAACCCCGGACTCCGTTCCGAGGACTAGGGTTGATACCGGTGCGACGCCGGATTGTCCTCTCCCCAAGGATTCAGATGATATATCCGTTACCAACTCCGAAGTGGAGAGTGCGACAAATCATCGGCGCCGGAGGGCGGCCATGCGTGACCCAACTTTCACCGAAGAGGCATTCAATGCCTTCAGCTCAGCGGATGCATATATCCGAGCTGCTCGGGATGGGCTCGCTGGAGCCAATCACCAGCTTTCAAAGGATATGCGGGTAAGACTTTTGTGTTGGTTCAATAATCATGTGCACCTGTAGCCCCCGAGACTTAAAGTAGTTGGCACAAATGATTTAAGAATCATTGTATAATTTATGTACTCACGGAGAAAAAAACATGCTATCTCAGGAGCTTGAAAAGTGTCAGTCCCAGCTAACTGCAGTCACCGCCGAACTGGAGAAATCCAAGAAGGCACCGACTGGTAATGTCAGCTACTGTTTAGAAAATATGATTCCATGCCTGCGATGTTTTAACATAAGGACCGTTGCATTTACGACAGCAGGATCGACGAATCAACTAGAAAAGGAACTAAGAGCCGCACAGGTAGATAAATAGCATGCCGAAAGGCAAGAGGCCGCTGGTCAACGTATACTTACACGGACTAGGGATGAGAAGAACAAGCTACAGGATGCTAACACCAAGCAAGTGAAGAGCTGAAGGACGTGTCGGCCCAACTGGCGGATGCCTTGAAAGAGAACAAAAAGCTGAAAGGTGGCATATTCAGTATGCCTTTTAACCTTAATTTCGTACGGTTCCCTAATGCGAGGTTTAAACAAGTTTTTCCTGTAGGCGTGCTGACTGGGCGGCTCAAAGAAGAGGTGTCCAGATTTCAAGGCGATCGGCTACAAGAGCTGTCCAAAGTGCATGAATGAGCCTGGAAGGCAATGAGGAACATTGCTAAGGCTCTATGGCCAGCCGATTCTCCTCCAGGAAGTATGGAGGAGCTCGTGAATTTATTCAAAGGAGCTCGTCGCTACTTCGGATTATGGAAGATATCAGCATGCCAAGAAGGTGCACGAGAAGCCTGGGCCATGGTGAAAACTCGGTACACCAGACTTGATCTGAATCATATGGCTCGGGTCGGGCCTCGGGGACCAGACGGTCAGGAAATTCCTGTTACCTTAGTATATGACCAAGTAAAAATAGCCACCAAGTTTTCTCAGTGGGATTGTAAGCTAGACAACTTATTAGATGGTCTAGAGGAGAGGAAGTTTTCGAGTCCAAGTAGTAATGTACTTTTATCGACAAACGTATCTCCAACCAACTTATAAAATGATTGTCATGGCAGACGTTCCGCTTTAACCTCCTAAATCCAAAGTTTGGAGTGTTTCCGAATACTATACTGGTAGTAAACACCGAAGTAAGTCCGGAAACCAGGAGGTCCGGTCATAGTTTCTTGAACAGACCAGTTGTATTCGGGGAGTTATGTATATTACATTTGATCGTAAGAAACATCTTCCAGAGAGAATAGTTCCGTTAAGGGTTCCTCTCCCTGGGCCAGCATGCGTTGTTATGCACGCCTGAGTTATGATGCTAAAAATCACAGTACGTTATATTTTGGGGGCTTGTAGCGCAACGAGTGCAGTTCATCTTTTGTTCGCCGACCTATTATTCCCTTAAGAACGCTAGCTTTCGGCTTCACCCGTCTGAGGTACACGTCCGGATGACCCGACTGTAACAATCGCAGAGGCAATCCCTTTATGCCCTAGCCAAACAAACGGGAATGTAGGACATAAGCACAGGAGCAAGGTGATACGTCTCCAACGTATCTATAATTTTTGATTGCTCCATGCTATATTATCTACTGTTTTGGACTATATTGGGCTTTATTTTCCACTTTTATATTATTTTTGGGACTAACCTATTAACCGGAGGCCCAGCCCAGAATTGCTGTTTTTTTGCCTATTTCAGTGTTTCAGATAAACGGAATATCAAACGGAGTCCAAACGGAATAAAATCTTCGGCAACGTGATTTTCTCACCGAACGTGATCCAGGAGACTTGGACCCTACTGCAAGGAAGCAAAGAGGTGCTCACGAGGGTAGGGGGCGCCCCCCTAGGGCGCGCCCCCTGCCTCGTGGGACCCTTGGTGCTCCACCGACGTACTTCTTCCTCCTATATATACACACGTACCCCCAAACGATCAGAACAGGAGCCAAAAACCTAATTCCACCGCCGCAACTTTCTGTATCCACGAGATCCCATCTTGGGGCCTGTTCCGGAGCTCCGCCAGAAGAGGGTCGTCATCACGGAGGGCTTCTACATCATCATAGCCTCTCCGATGAAGTGTGAGTAGTTTACCTCAGACCTTCGGATCCATAGTTAGTAGCTAGATGGCTTCTTCTCTCTCTTTGAATCTCAATACAAAGTTCTCCCCTTCTCTTGTGGAGATCTATTCGATGTAATCTTCTTTTTGCGGTGTGTTTGTTGAGACCGATGAATTGTGGGTTTATGATCAAGTCTATCTATGAATAATATTTGAATCTTCTCTGAATTCTTTTATGTATGATTGGTTATCTTTGCAAGTCTCTTCGAATTATCCGTTTGGTATGGCCAACTAGATTGGTAGTTCTTGCTATGGGAGAAGTGCTTAGCTTTGGGTTCGATCTTCTGGTGTCCTTACCCAGTGACAGAAGGGGCAGCAAGGCACGTATTGTAGCGTTGCCATCGAGGATAACAAGATGGGGTTTATTTCATATTGCATGAATTTATCTCTCTACATCATGTCATCTTGCTTAAGGCGTTACTCTGTTTTTAACTTAATACTCTAGATGCATGCTGGATAGCGGTCGATGACTGGAGTAATAGTAGTAGATGCAGAATCGTTTCGATCTACTTGTCACGGACGTGATGCCTATATACATGATCATGCCTAGATATTCTCATAATTATGCACAATTCTATCAATTGCTCAACAGTAATTTGTTCACCCACCGGAGAATACTTATGCTCTTGAGAGAAGCCACTAGTGAAACCTATGGCCCCCGGGTCTATTCTCATCATATCAATCTCCATCACTTTTATATTGTTTCGCTATTTACTTTGCCTTCACTTTTTACCTTGCATCTTTATATCAAAAATACCAAAAATATTCTATCTATCAGATCTCACTCTCGTAAGTGACCGTGAAGGGCTTGACACCCCCTAATCGTGTTGGTTGCGAGTAGCTATCGTTTTGTGCAAGTACGAGGGACTTGAGCGTGGCCTCCTACTGGATTGATACCTTGGTTCTCAAAAACTGAGGGAAATACTTACGCTACTCTGCTGCATCATCCCTTCCTCTTCGGGGAAAACCAACACAAGCTCAAGACGTAGCAAGAAGGATTTCTGGCGCCGTTGCCGGGGAGTCTACGCAAAAACTCAATATACCAAGTACCCATCACAATCCCTATCTCTCGCATTACATTATTTGCCATTTGTCTCTCGTTTTACTCTCCCCCCAATTAACCCTTGCCGTTTTATTCGCCCTCTCTCTCCCTATCCTCCCTCTCTATTTGCCTCTTTTTGCCCGTTTGGCTTTTTGTTTGCTCCTGTGTTAGATTGCTTGCTTGTTGCGATGGCTCAAGATACTACCAAATTGTGTGACTTCACCAATACCAATAATAATGATTTCCTTAGTACTCCGATTGCTCCTCTTACCGATGCTGAATCTTGTGAAATTAATACTTCTTTGTTGAATCTTGTTATGAAAGATCAATTCGCCGGCCTTCCTAGTGAAGATGCCGCTACTCATCTGAATAGCTTCATTGATTTATGTGATATGCAAAAGAAAAAAGACGTCAATAATGATGTCGTTAAATTGAAGATATTTCCTTTTTCGCTTAGAGATCGTGCTAAAGCTTGGTTTTCGTCTTTGCCTAAGAATAGTATTGATTCATGGAACAAATGCAAAGATGCTTTTATCTCTAAGTATTATGCCCCGCTAAGATCATCTCTCTTAGAAACGATATAATGAACTTTAAACAACTTGATCATGAACATGTTGCACAATCTTGGGAGAGAATGAAATTAATGATACGTAATTGCCCTACTCATGGTTTGAATTTGTGGATGATTATACAAATTTTTTATGCCGGATTGAATTTTGCTTCTAGAAATCTTTTAGATTCGGCCGCGGGAGGCACTTTTACGGAAATCACTTTAGGAGATGCTACTAAACTCCTAGATAATATTATGGTTAATTATTCTCAATGGCACACTGAAAGAACATCTAATAAAAAAGTGCATGCAATAGAAGAAATTAATGTGTTGAGTGGGAAGATGGATGAACTTATGAAATTATTTGCTACTAAGAGTGTTTCTTCTGATCCTAATGATATGCCTTTGTCTACTTTGATGGAGAATAATAATGAACCTATGGATGTGAATTTTGTTGGTAGGAATTATTTTGGTAACAACGCTTATAGAGGGAATTTTAATCCTAGGCCATATCCTAGTAATCCTTCTAATAATTATGGGAATTCCTACAGCAACTCTTATGGAAATTATAATAAGATGCCCTCTGATTTTGAATTTAATATTAAAGAATTTATTTCTTTTCAAAAGAATTTTAATGCTATGATTGAAGAAAAATTGCTCAAGATTGATGATTTGGCTAGGAACGTTGATTGAATTGCTCTTGATGTTGATGCTTTGAAACTTAGATCTATTCCACCTAAGCATGATATTAATGAGTCTCTAAAAGCCATGAGAATTTCAATTGATGAGTGTAAAGAAATAACCGCTAGGATGCGTGCTTCCAAAGATGCCTTTATTAAAGCGTGTTCTTCCTATTCCTATGAAAATCAAGATGAAGATCTAAAAGTTATTGATGTGTCTCCAAATAAATCTTTATTTTGCAATATGAATCTTGATGAAACTGAATATGATCTTCCTTTACCTAGAAGGCGTTTTACAAATTCGGAGTGTTTAGATCTTAATGATGAAATTGATGAAAGTGGGATAGAAAAAAATAAAAATCTAGATGTTGCTAAACCCACTATATTGGATTTCAAGGAATTTAATCATGAAAATTGCTCTTTGATTGATTGTATTTCCTTGTTGCAATCCGTGCTAAATTCTCCACATGCTTATTGTCAAAATAAAGCCTTCATCGAACATATTGTTGATGCCTTGATGCAATCTTATGAAGAAAAACTTGAGTTGAAAGTTTCTATCCCTAGAAAACTCTATGATGAGTGGGAACCAACTATTAAAATTAAAATTAAAGATCATGAGTTTTATGCTTTGTGTGATTTGGGTGCTAGTGTCTCTACTATTCCCAAGACTTTGTGTGGTTTACTGGATTTCCGTAATTTTTATGATTGCTCTATAAACTTGCATCTTGCGGATTCCACTATTTAGAAACCTATGGGAAGAATTAATGATGTTCTTATTGTTGCAAATAGGAATTATGTGCCTGTAGATTTCATTGTTCTTGATATAGATTGCAATCCTTCTTGCCCTATTATTCTTGGTAGACCTTTCCTTAGAACGGTTGGTGCGATTATTGATATGAAGGAAGGGAATATTAGATTTCAATTTCCATTAAAAAAGGGTATGGAACACTTTCCAAGAAAGAAAATAAAATTACCATATGAAACTATCATGAGAGCCACTTATGGATTGCCTACCAAAGATGGCAATACCTAGATCTATTATTGCTCGTTATGCCTAGCTAGGGGCGTTAAACGACAACGCTTGTTGGGAGGCAACCCAATTTTATTTTTATTCCTTGCTTTTTTTTCTCCTGTTTACTAATAAATAAATTATTTAGCCTCTGTTTAGGTTGTGTTTTTTTGTGTTTAATTAGTGTTTGTGCCAAGTAGAACCATTGGGAAGACTTGGGGAAAGTCTTGTTGAACTTGCTGTAAAAAACAGAAACTTTAGCGCTCACGAGAACTGCTGTCATTTTTATTTGAAGAGTGCTATTTAGTTAATTATTTTTGAAGATGATTAATAGATACATTCCTCACGTCCAGCAATTTATTTTAGAATTTTTGGGGTTCCAGATCTTGCGCTAGATACAGATTACTACAGATTGTTCTGTTTTTGACAGATTCTGTTTTTCGTGTGTTGTTTGCTTATTTTGATGAATCTATGGCTAGTAAAATAGTTTATAATCCATATAGAAGTTGGAATAAAGTAGGTTTAACACCAATATAAATAAAGAATGAGTTCATTACAGTACCTTGAAGTGGTCTTTTGTTTTCTTTCGCTAACGGAGCTCACGAGTTTTCTATTTTGAGTTTTGTGTTGTGAAGTTTTCAAGTTTTGGGTGAATTCTTTTGATGGATCATGGAACAAGGAGTGGTAAGAGCCTAAGATTGGGGATGCCCATGGCACCCCCAAGATAATCCAAGTACACCAAAAATGCAAAGCTTGGGGATGCCCCCGGAAGGCATCCCCTCTTTCGTCCACTTCCATCGGTAATTTACTTGGAGCTATATTTTTATTCACCAACATGATATGTGTTTTGCTTGGAGCGTATTGTATTATTTGTGTATTTTTTTGCTAGTATACCACAATCATCCTTGCTGTACACACCTTTTGATAGAGCCATACATGAATTAAAATTTGATAGAATACTCTATGTGCTTCACTTATATCTTTTGAGCTAGATAATTTTGCTCTATGTGATTCACTTATATCTTTTGAGCTAGATAATTTTGCTCTATGTGCTTCACTTATATCTTTTGAGCTAGATAATTTTGCTCTATGTGCTTCACTTATATCTTTTGAGCATTACAGTTTTGCTCTATGTGCTTCACTTAGACCTTTTAGAGCACGGTGGTGGATATGTTTTAAAGAAACTATTGATCTCTCATGCTTCACTTAAATTAATTTGAGAGTCTCTTAATAGCATGGTAATTTGCCTAATAATAATATGCTTGGTATTCAAGATTTGTGAAACTTTCTTTTGAGTGTGTTGAATACTAAGAAAAGATTAAAGTCATGCTAGTTGAGTAGTTGTGAATTTAAAGAATACTTGTGTTAAAGTTTGTGATTCCCGTAGCATGCACGTATGGTGAACCATTATGTGATGAAGTCGGAGCATGATTTATTTATTGATTGTCTTCCTTATGAGTGGCGGTCGGGGACGAGCAATGGTCTTTTCCTACCAATCTACCCCCCTAGGAGCATGCGCGTAATACTTTGCTTTGATAACTTCTAAATTTTTGCAATAAGTATATGAGTTCTTTATGACTAATGTTGAGTCCATGGATTATACGCACTCTCACCCTTCCACCCTTGCTAGCCTCTCTAATACCGTGCAACTTTCGCCGGTATCATACACCTACCATATATCTTCCTCAAAACAGCCACCATACCTACCTATTATGGCATTTTCATAGCCATTCCGAGATATATTGCCATGCAACTTTCCACCGTTCCGTTCATGACACATTCATCATTGTCATATTGCATATCCCGGTACACCGCCGAATGCATTCACATAGAGTCATATTTTGTTCTAAGTATCGAGTTGTAATTGTTGAGTTATAAGAAAAATAAAAGTGTGATGATCATCATTATTAGAGCATCGTCCCAGTGAGGAAAGAATGATGGAGACTATGATTCCCCCACAAGTCGGGATGAGACTCCGGACGAAAAAAAAGAGGCCAAAGAAGCCCAAATAAAAAAAGAGAAAGGCCATAAAAAATAAGAGAAAGGCCATATAAAAATAAAAAATGAGAGAAAAATAGAGAAGGGACAATGTTACTATCCTTTTACCACACTTGTGCTTCAAAGTAGCACCATGATCTTCATAGTAGAGAGTCTCTCGTGTTATCACTTTCATATACTAGTGGGAATCTTTCATTATAAGAACTTGGCTTGTATATTCCAATGATGGGCTTCCTCAAATTTCCCTAGGTCTTCATGAGCAAGTTGGATGCACACCCACTAGTTTCTTTTTGAGCTTTCATATACTTATAGCTCTAGTGCATCTGTTGCATGGCAATCCCTACTCACTCACATTGATATCTATTAATGGGCATCTCCATAGCCTGTTGATACGCCTAGTTGATGTGAGACTATCTTCTCCCTTTTTGTCTTCTCCACAACCACCATTCTATTCCACCTATAGTGCTATATCCATGGCTCACGCTCATGTATTGCGTGAAGATTGAAAAGGTTAGAGTATGAAACAATTGCTTGGCTTGTCATCGGGGTTGTGCATGATTTAAATACTTTGTGTGGGGAAGACGGAGCGTAGTCAGACTATATGATTTTGTAGGGATAACTTTCTTTGGCCATGTTATTTTGAGAAGACATAATTTCTTTGTTAGTATGCTTGAAGTATTATTATTTTCTATGTCAATATAAACCTTTGTCTTGAATCTTTCTAATCTGAATATTCATACCAATTAAGAATATTTACATTGAAATTATGCCAAGTAGCACTCCGCATCAAAAATTCTCTTTTTATCATTTACCTACTCGAGGACGAGCAGGAATTAAACTTGGGGATGCCTGATACGTCTCCAACGTATCTATAATTTTTGATTGCTCCACGCTATATTATCTACTGTTTTGGACTATATTGGGCTTTATTTTCCACTTTTATATTATTTTTGGGACTAACCTATTAACCGGAGGCCCAGCCCAGAATTGATGTTTTTTGCCTATTTCAGTGTTTCAGATAAACAGAATATCAAACGGAGTCCAAACGGAATAAAATCTTCGGGAACGTGATTTTCTCACCGAACGTGATCCAAGAGACTTGGACCCTACTGCAAGGAAGCAAAGAGGTGATCACGAGGGTAGGGCCCCCCCCTAGGGCGCGCCCCCTGCCTCGTGGGACCCTCGATGCTCCACCGACGTACTTCTTCCTCCTATATATACACACGTACCCCCAAACGATCAGAACAGGAGCCAAAAACCTAATTCCACCGCCACAACTTTCTGTATCCACGAGATCCCATCTTGGGGCCTGTTCCGGAGCTCCGCCGGAAGAGGGCCGTCATCACAGAGGGCTTCTACATCATCATAGCCTCTCCGATGAAGTGTGAGTAGTTTACCTCAGACCTTCGGGTCCATAGTTAGTAGCTAGATGGCTTCTTCTCTCTCTTTGAATCTCAATACAAAGTTCTCCCCCTCTCTTGTGGAGATCTATTCGATGTAATCTTCTTTTTGTGGTGTGTTTGTTGAGACCGATGAATTGTGGGTTTATGATCAAGTCTATCTATGAATAATATTTGAATCTTCTCTGGATTCTTTTATGTATGATTGGTTATCTTTGCAAGTCTCTTCAAATTATCCGTTTGGTTTGGCCAACTAGATTGGTAGTTCTTGCCATGGGAGAAGTGCTTAGCTTTGGGTTCGATCTTGCGGTGTCCTTACCAAGTGAGAGAAGGGGCAGCAAGGCACGTATTGTAGCGTTGCCATCAAGGATAACAAGATGGGGTTTATTTCATATTGCATGAATTTATCTCTCTACATCATGTCATCTTGCTTAAGGCGTTACTCTATTTTTAACTTAATACTCTAGATGCATGCTGGATAGCAGTCGATGACTGGAGTAATAGTAGTAGATGCAGAATCGTTTCGATCTACTTGTCACGGACGTGATGCCTATATACATGATCATGCCGAGATATTCTCATAATTATGCACAATTCTATCAATTGCTCAACAGTAATTTGTTGACCCACCGTAGAATACTTATGCTCTTGAGAGAAGCCACTAGTGAAACCTATGGCCCCCGGGTCTACTCTCATCATATCAATCTCCATCACTTTTATATTGTTTTGCTATTTACTTTGCCTTTACTTTTTACCTTGCATCTTTATATCAAAAATACCAAAAATATTCTATCAATCAGATCTCACTCTCGTAAGTGACCGTGAAGGGCTTGACAACCCCTAATCGTGTTGGTTGCGAGTAGCTATCGTTTTGTGCAGGTACGAGGGACTTGAGCGTGGCCTCCTACTGGATTGATACCTTGGTTCTCAAAAACTAAGGGAAATGCTTACGCTACTCTGCTGCATCATCCCTTCCTCTTCGGGGAAAACCAACGCAAGCTCAAGACGTAGCACAAGGCAACCCAGCTTGGCAAAAACTTAAGTCATAAAGGTGCATATAATGTCGAAGAAAAGACATATATGAGAAGACGACGCATATATACGGTGAGCTTGATGCTCGAAAAATAATAATAAGCTTGTGTGACAAGAAGCCCCCAGGTATTGGGGGGTATGTACTTTTAAGGATGTATACCCCTTAAGTGTGCGGTTTATCCGAACACAGGCTAGAAATGATATAAAAACGAAAAGAAGAAAGAGAAAAAAGATAAAAAGGTAACGAACTGTGAGTCAGGACTTAGGCGTGGAATCTTCGAAGTCTGGCAGCATTCCAAGGGTTCGTCTCTAAGCGATGGTCCAATGCATTACGAAAGAAATAGGCTCCTCTAGTGAGAACTTCATCCATAATGAAGGGACCCTCCCATTTGGGCTTGAGCTTGTCCTTTTGTTCTCTGGTAGGCGTAGAACGAGTTCCCCGACATTGTAAGTCTTGGCCCGCACTTCTCTACTTTGGTATCTTCGAGCTTGTTGTTGGTAGAATGCTAAGCGTGCTTTTTCCTCATCCTCCAGGCCGTCTAAGTCATCTTGCCGATCGAGCTCGGCCTCTCTCTCTTCGTACATGCATACTCGAGGTGAGTCGTGAATAATATCGCAGGGCAAGACAGCCTCTGCGCCGTACACCATAAAGAACGGTGAGTATTGATAACCCAGAAGTATAGGGGGTCAATTGTAGGCTCTTTTGATAAGTAAGAGTGTCGAACCCAACGAGGAGCTAAAGGTAGAACAATTATTCCCTCAAGTTCAATCGACCACCGATACAACTCTACGCATGCTTGACGTTCGCTTTACCTAGAACAAGTATAAAACTAGAAGTACTTTGTAGGTGTAACGGGATAGGTTTGCAAGAATATAATGAGCACGTAAAGAAAAACTAGGGGCTGTTTTAGGTAAAGAAGCAATAAAGGTAGTATAGAGAGTGTGGAAAAGTGGTGGTAGGAGTTGCGAAATTGTCCCTAAGCAATTGACTACGTTACTAGTCCGATAGCAAGTTTTATGTGGGAGAGGACACCGCTAGCATGTCATCCCTGACTTGGAATTCTATGCACTTATGATTGGAACTATTAGCAAGCATCCGCTACTACTAACGTTCATTAAGGTAAAACCCAACCATAGCATTAAGATATATTGGTCCCCCTTCAATCCCGTATGCATCAATTTCTATGGTAGTTTGAAGCTTCTGTCACTCCTGCCCTCCAATACATAGTCCTATCAACATACAACTAATCCTATGATGTGATCCATGCGCACACTCATATGATGGGCACCAAAGGCCAGCAACATAACCACAAGCAAATTAAACCAATCATAGCAATTCACCAATTACCGATAGGACAACGAAAATCTACTCAAACATCATAGGATGGCAACACATCATTGGATAATAATATGAAGCATAAAGCACCATGTTCAAGTAGAGGGTACAGCGGGTTGCGAGAGAGTGGACCGCTGTAGATAGATGGGGGAAGGTGATGAAGATGTTGGTGAAGATGACGGAGTTCTTGGTGTAGACTGCGGTGATGATGATGGCCCCGACGGTGTTCCGGCGCCACCGGGAGAGACGGGGGAGAGGGCCCCCCCTCCTTCTTCTTCTTCCTTGACCTTCTCCCTAGATGGGAGAAGGGCTTCCCCTCTGGTCCATGGCCTCCATGGCGGCGGAGGGGCGAGATCCCCTCCGAGATTGGATCTGTCTCTCTTCTCTCTCTGTTTTTGCGTTCTTGATTCTGGCCTTTCACCATTTCTTATATTCCCGGACATCCGTAACTCCGATTGGGCTGGAATTTTAACACGATTTTTATCCGGATATTGGCATTCTTGCGGCGAAAGAAGGGCACCAACCGCCTTACTAGGTGGCCACGAGGGCCCAGGGCGCGCCTGACCCCTGGGGCGCGCCCCCTGCCATGTGGCCCCCTCGGGCATCGTCTTGCGTTGATTCTTCTTCCCCAAAATCACATATATTCCAAAAATCTCTGTCAGTTTTTATCCCGTTTGGACTCTGTTTGATATAGATTTTCTGCGAAACAAAAAACATGCAACAAACAGGAATTGAGACTGGGCACTGGATCAATTTGTTAGTCCCAAAAATAGTATAAAAAGTTGCCAAAAGTATATGAAAGTTGTAGAATATTGGCATGGAACAATAAAAAATTATAGATACGACGGAGACGTATCAGCATCCCCAAGCTTAATTCCTGCTCGTCCTCGAGTAGGTAAATGATAAAAAAGATATTTTTTGATGTGGAATTCTACCTAGCATAATCTTGATCATGTAATCTAATCATGGCATGAATAAGACACGAGTGATTCAAAGCAATAGTCTATCATTTGACATTAAGACAATAATACTTCAAGCATAATAATAAAGCAATCATGTCTTTTCAAAATAACATGGCCAAGGAAAGTTATCCCTACAAAATTATATGGTCTGGCTATGCTCCATCTTCACCACACAAAATATTCAAATCATGCACAACCCCGATGACAAGCCAAGCAATTGTTTCATACTTTTGACGTTCTCAAACCTTTTCAACTTTCATGCAATACATGAGCGTGAGCCATGGACATAGCACTATAGGTGGAATAGAATATGATGGTGGAGGTTGTGTGGAGAATACAAAAAGGAGAAAGTCTCACATTGATGCGGCTAATCAACGGGCTATGGAGATGCCCATCAATAGATATTAATGTGAGTGATTAGGGATTGCCATGCAATGGATGCACTAGAGCTATAAGTATATGAAAGCTCAACAAAAGAAACTAAGTGGGTGTGCATCCAAGTTGCTTGCTCACGAAGACCTAGGGCATTTTGAGGAAGCCCATCATTGGAATATACAAGCCAAGTTCTATAATGAAAATTCCCACTAGTATATGAAAGTGATAACTCAAGAGACTCTCTATATGAAGAACATGGTGCTACTCTGAAGCACAAGTGTGGTAAAAGGATAGTAACATTGTCCCTACTCTCTTTTCTCTCATTTTTTTATTTTTCTCTCTCTTTTTTAGGCTTCTTT
>NC_057797.1:529241604-529397848 GCF_018294505.1 Triticum aestivum
CACCTTTATTTACTTACAACTCAATATTACAACTCAATGTCTAGAACAAAGTATGACTCTATATGAATGCCTCCGGCGGTGTACCGGGATGTGCAATGATCTAGCATAGCAAAGATATAAAAAAATGGACAAGCCATGAAAATATCATACTAGCTATCTTACGATCATGCCAAGCAATAGGACAATGAATGCTCAAGTCATGTATATGATGATGATGGAAGTTGCATGGCAATATATCTCGGAATGGCTATGGAAATGTCATGATAGGTAGGTATGGTGGCTGTTTTGAGGAAGATATAAGGAGTCTTATGTGTGATAGAGCGTATCATATCACGGGGTTTGGATGTACCGGCGAAGTTTGCACCGACTCTCGAGGTGAGAAAGGGCAATGCACGGTACCGAAGAGGCTAGCAATGATGGAAGGGTGAGAGTGCATATAATCCATGGACTCAACATTAGTCATAAAGAACTCACATACTTATTGCAAAAATCTATTAGTCATTGAAACAAAGTACTATGTGCATGCTCCTAGGGGGTGGATTGGTAGGAAAAGACCATCGCTCGTTCCCCACCGCCACACATAAGGAAGACAATCAATAAATACCTCATGCTCCAACTTCGTTACATAACGGCTCACCATTTGTGCATGCTACGAGAATCACAAACTTCAACACAAGTATTTCTACAATCCACAACTACCCACTAGCATGACTCCAATATCACCATCTTTATATCGCAAAAACTATTGCAGGGAATCAAACATATCATATTCAGTGATCTACAAGTTTTATGTAGGATTTTATGACTAACCATGTGAATGACCAATTCCTGTCATCTCTCTAAATAGATATAAGTGAAGCAAGAGAGTTTAATTATTTCTAAAAAAAGATATGCCCACGCTCTAACAAATATAAGTGAAGCAAAAGAGCATTCTACAAATGGCGGTTTTCTATGTGAACAGAAACAAGCAATCCAAACTTGAAATGATATAAGCAAAGCACATGAAGCATTCTATAAATCCATACTCAAAAGATATAAGTGAAGTGCAAAGAGAATTCTATAAATAAACCATGGAACAACTCATACCAGCATGGTGCATCAAAGAAAAGTGAAAACTAAATGCAAAAGACGCTCCAAGATTTGCACTTATCACATGAACGAAACGAATCCGAAAACATACCGATACTTGTTGAAGAAAGATGGGATGCTTTCTGGAGCATCCCCAAGCTTAGATGCTTGAGTCTCCTTGAATATTTACTTGGGGTGCCTTGGGCATCCCCAAGCTTGAGCTCTTGCCTCTCCTCCTTCTCCTCACATTGAGACCTACTCGATCTTCGAACACTTCATCCGCACAAAACTCAACAGAAAGCTCAGTAAGATCCGTTAGTATAATAAAGCAAGTAACTACTCTAAGTACTATTGCAAACCAATTCATATTTTGTTTTTTCACTGTATATACTATAATATAACTTTTCCATGTCTTAATCCACTGATAGAAATCGATAGTTTCATCAAAACAAGCAAACTATGCATCAAAAACAGAATCTATCTTAAACAGGACAGTTTGTAGTAATATGAACATTCACGATAGTTCTGGTACTCCAAAAATTCTGAAAAATTTAGGAAAAATAAACAATTTGTATATAAAGACACTGCAAAAAGTTTCAGAACTGTTTTACGTTCCAGTAAAAAATGTAAAATCGCGCACTACAGCCAAAGTTTCTGTCTTGCACCACACAAACCAACAAGCAATGTAAACATCCTAAAGGAAAATCTTGGCACATTATTTTTATTTTTAACCTTATAAAAGCACACAACAGAAATAAATGACTCTCTAAAACTTCCGGGTTGTCTCCCTGGCAGCGCTTTTTTTAAAGCCATTAAGCTAGGCATATAGTGCTCAAGTAATGGATCGACCCGGATCACAAGGTATATCAAAGCCAATTTGAATCAACAATGATTTAGAATTTAGTAGTGATCACAAAGCAACATATGTCAAGCAATGATGAAGTCTAACTCTTTTCCTATGCATTGGCATGTCATACAAGAACAATTCATGAACATCAAGTCAGGGCCAATGCATAGCATAAGAAGTTTCTTGCAATTTTATCGTGTTGGAAACATAGAGAAACGGAGATGTGGTTCCTCCCTCATAATAATTGCAAGTAGGATAAGCAAGCACATGCATATTATATTCATCAAAATCATCATGTGTAGTAGTAAAACGCAACCCATCAATATAATCCTTAATAAGGGCAAACTTCTCCAATATAGTGTAGTCGGGAGAATTCAAAAAGATAATAGGACTATCATGTGTGGTGCAATAGCAACAATTTCATGTTTAATATAAGGAACTATAGCAAGTTCATATCCATAAGCATAATTCATATTGGCATCTTGGCCACAAGCATAGCAAGCATCAAGTTCATCAAAAAAAAGGATATTTCAAATGAATCAATGGGATCATAGCAATTATCATGGCATTCATCCTTCGGTAAGAACGAAGGGACATTAAATAATGTATGAGTTTGAGAGTTACTCTCATTAGAAGGTGGGCACGGGTAGCTAATGTGATCTTCCTCCTTTTGTTCTTCGCTCTCCTCATCATCTTTTTCATCCAATGAGCTCACAGTTTCATCATTTTCTTCTTCCATAGACTCCTGCAAAATATTAGTCCCTTCTCAGACAGCAGAGACTTTCTCAATAAATTCATTAATATCATAATTGTATTTATAATTCTCATAGAAATATTTAAGTATAGCTAAATTTTTAGGTCTATAAACTGAATCATCAAAATCTTCAAACTCTTTAAACAAAGATTCAATTTCACAAGCACCCATAAAAAGCAACAAATTCTTCTATTCGTTCCACATAATAGTAATAACATATACTAAGTCATAAAGCAAACAAGATAGAGAACAACTTAGAACAGCAAATAAAAGTTACTTAGTCATAAAGCAAACAAGCACACACGAGAATATTCACCCCACGCTATAACTCCCCGGCAACGGCTCCAGAAAAAGGTCTTCATAACCCACAAGTATAGGGGATCAATTGTAGCCTCTTTCGATAAGTAAGAGTGTCGAACCGAATGAGGAGCTAAAGGTAGAACAAATATTCCCTCAAGTTCTATCGACCACCGACACAACTCTACGCATGCTTGACGTTCGCTTTACCTAGAACAAGTATAAAACTAGAAGTACTTTGTAGGTGTAACGGGATAGGTTTGCAAGAATATAAAGAGCATGTAAATAAAAACTAGGGGCTGTTTTAGGTAAAGAAGCAATAAAGGTAGTATAGCGAGTATGGAAAAGTGGTGGTAGGAGTTGCGAAATTGTCCCTAAGCAATTGACTATGTTACTAGTCTGATAGCAAGTTTTATGTGGGAGAGAACACTGCTAGCATGTCATCCCTGACTTGGAATTCTATGCACTTATGATTGGAACTATTAGCAAGCATCCGCTATTACTAACGTTCATTAAGGTAAAACCCAACCATAGCATTAAGATATATTGGTCCCCTTCAATCCCGTATGCATCAATTTCTATGGTTAGTTGAAGCTTTTGTCACTCTTGCCCTCCAATACATAGTCCTATCAACATACAAGTAACCCTATGGTGTGATCCACGTGTGCGCTCATATGATGGGCACCAAAGGAAAACAACATAACCATAGGCAAATTAAACCAATCATAGCAATTCACCAATTACTCATAGGACAACAAAAATCTACTCAGACATCATACGATGGCAACACATCATTGGATAATAATATGAAGCATAAAGCACCATGTTCAAGTAGAGGGTACAGCGGGTTGCGGGAGAGTGGACTGCTGTAGATAGATGGGGGAAGGTGATGAAGATGTTGGTGAAGATGACGGAGGTGTTGGTGTAGATTGCGGTGATGCTAGTGGCCCCGGCGGTGTTCCGGCGCCACCGGGAGAGGGGGGAGAGGGGCCCCCTCCTTCTTCTTCTTCCTTGACCTTCTCCCTAGATGGGAGAAGGGTTTCCTCTCTGGTCCATGGCCTCCATGGCGGCGGAGGGGCGAGAGCCCCTCCGAGATTGGATATGTCTCTTTGTCTCTCTCTGTTTCCGCGTTCTAGATTCTAGCCTTTCACCATTTCTTATATTCCCGGAGATCCGTAACTTCGATTGGGCTGAAATTTTAACACGATTTGTATCTGGATATTGGCTTTCTTACGGTGAAAGAAGGGCATCAACCGCCTTACGGGGTGGCCACGAGGGCTCAGGGCGTGCCTGACCCCCTGGGGCGCGCCCCCTGCCTCGTGCCCTCCTCGGGCATCGTCTTGCGTTGATTCTTCTTCTTCCCAAAAATCACATATATTCTAAAAAAATCTCTGTCAGTTTGTATCCCATTTGGACTCCGTTTGATATGGATTTTCTGTGAAACAAAAAAACATGCAACAAACAGGAACTGACACTGGGCACTAGATCAATATGTTAGTCCCAAAAATAGTATAAAAAGTAGCCAAAAGTATATGAAAGTTGTAGAATATTGGCATGCTACAATCAAAAATTATAGATACGATGGAGACGTATCATGTATTCGGTCGCGCGATTGGGCGTGGTCCGCAGTCCCCAAAGTACAGAGTCGAGCTCCTCAACCCAGTGTTTATCTGACTCCTTTAAGGATTACACTAGTCTGGGTTTAATGCCGCTCATTATTAGGCCATTAGCTCGTTCGACTTGACCATTTGTTTGGGGGTGATAGACGGAGGTATAATCGAGCTTGATGCCCAGATTAGCGCACCAGGTTTTACTTTGTCGGCTGTGAAGTTAGAGCCGTTATCGGTGACGATGCTGTGTGGGACACCATAACGGTGTACGACACCGGATATAAAGTCTATCACTGGTCCAGCTTAGGCCGTTTTAACTGGTTTGGCCTCTATCCACTTAGTGAATTTATCTACCATGACCAGCAGGTATTTTTTATGGCTTCCCCCTTTGAGGGGTCCGACCATGTCAAGCCCCCAGACCATGAAAGGCCAAGTAATGGGGATTGTTTGTAGGGCAGTAGGCGGCATATGGCTTTGATTGGCGAAAAGGTGGCATCCTACACAATGTTGGACGAGGTCTTGTGCATCTTCTCAGGCCATGGGCCAGAAAAAAACGGTACAGAGGCCTTGCTTACGAGAGCCCGAGCTGTGGTGTGATGGCCGCCAAGACCAGCATGGATTTCAGCCAAGAGCTGCTGCCCCTCTTCTTCGAAGATACATCTTTGAAAGACTCTGGTAGTACTTTTCTTGTAGAGTTCTCCTTCATGAACCTTGTAGGCTTTCGAACGACGAACAATGCATTGAGCCTCATTCTGGTCTTCGGGGAGCTCTCGCCTATTAAGGTAGGGCGGGAAGGGTTCGATCCATGGGGAGATTATTGCCATGATTACATGGGCTGATGGTGTTATTTCGGTGGTCGAGCCTTCGATGATGTCAGAATTGTGTTCGGAATCTGGGGGTATGACTGGATATGGACTGGTATTGGCGCTCTCGTCCTGCCACACCACGGATGGCTTGAAGAGCCTCTCCACAAAGGTATTGGGTGGGACGGGGTCGCGTTTAGCGCCCATGCGAGCAAGGGTGTCCGCTGCTTGATTACTCTCTCGGGCCACATGATGAAACTTGAGCCCCTCGAACCGAGCTGATATTTTAAGTACAACATTGCGGTAAGCCACCATCTTCAGATCTTTGGCATCAAACTCTCCATTTATTTAGGATATTGCAAGATTTGAATACCCACGCACCTCCAGGCGTTGTATGCCCATAGAGATGGCCATCCGAAGACCATGCAGCAAGGCCTCATATTCGGCTGCATTATTAGAGTCTCTATACATTATTTGGAGCACATAGTGGATTGTGTCTCCTGTGGGGGATGTCAGGACGACACCAGCCCCAACTCCAGCTAGCATTTTAGAGCCGTCGAAGTGCATCACCCAGTTGGAATATGTGTCGTATTCTTTAGGGAGTTCGGCCTCTGTCCATTTGGCGACGAAGTCGGCCAACACATGAGATTTAATGGCTCGGCGCGGCTTATATGTTATTTCAAATGGTAAGAGCTCAATGGCCCATTTGGCGATCCGGCCCGTGGCGTCCTGGTTGTTTATAATATCATTAAGTGGTACTTCGGAAGCCACCGTGATCGAACTTTCTTGAAAGTAGTGCCACACCTTCCGGGATGCCATGAAGACCGCATACGCTATCTTTTGATATTGTGGGTGTCAGGATTTGCATGGTGTGAGGATCGACGATACATGGTATACTAGTTTTTGAAGTGGGAATTTATGTCCCTCTTCCTCTTGTTCGATGACGAGCACCGCACTCACCGCCTGATGCGTTGCAGATATGTATAGTAGCATGGGTTCGCCGACGTTTGGCGCGGCCAGGATTGGGTTGCTTGCTAATAAAGCTTTGATTTCTTCCAGTCCGGCTGTAGCAGCATCCGTCCATATGAAGTGGTCGGTGTGTCGGATCAGACGATATAATGGCAGTGCCTTTTCTCCTAATCTGGAGATAAAGTGACTCAAAGCTGCCACACACCCGACTAGTTTTTGGACCTGCTAGAGGTCTGTTGGTGTAGCCAACTATGGCAAGGCTCGGATTTTGGCCGGGTTGGCTTCGATTCCCCTATTGGAAACAATGAACCAAAGAAGTTTTCCGACGGGAACACTGAAAATGCACTTTTTCGGATTGAGTCGTATGTCATATCTTTGGAGGTTGTCGAATGTAAGGCGTAAGTCGTCCACCAATGATTCAACATGCTTAGTTTTGATGACTACATCATCTACATATGCTTCAACTGTCTTTCTGATTTGCTTTTCCAAGCACGTTTGAATCATGCATTGGTATGTGGCACCAGCGTTTTTGAGCCCAAAGGGCATGGTGTTGAAGCAAAAGGGTCCGTACGGGGTGATGAATACCGTCGCGGCTTGATCGGATTCCTTCATTTTGATTGATGGTATCCGGAATATGCATCAAGGAAGCATAGTGAGTCGTGCCCTGCTGTTGCATCAATAATCTGGTCAATGCGGGGTAGTGGGAAGGGATCATTGGGGCAAGCTTTATTAAGGTCCTTGAAGTCGACACACAAGCGCCAGGATTTATCCTTCTTTGGCACCATGGTCAGGTTTGCTAGCCAGTCCGGATGTTTGATCTCTCTAATAAACCCGGCTTCGAGTAGCTTGGCTAGCTCTTCACCCATAGCCTGTCATTTGGGTTCGTAAAATCACCGCAGTGTTTGCTTGATTGGTTTGAATCCCTTCAGCATATTGAGACTATGTTCAGCCAGTGCGCGTGGGATTCCTGGCATGTCTGAGGGGTGCCAGGCGAAGATGTCCCAATTCTCGCGCAAGAATGCGTGCAATGCGGCGTCGACCGTCGGATCCAGCTGTGCCCCAATGGAAGCTGTCTTCTTGGGGTCCGTTGGGTGAACTTGAAATTTGACTATCTCGTCTGCTGGCTTGAAATAAGTGGATTTAGGTCTTTTATAAAGAATTACATCATCTCTATCCACTGTGGAGCGCAGAGCGGTGAGCTCCTCGGCCGCCAGGGCTTCGCTCAGTGCCTTGAGGGCCAGGGATGCGGTTTTGGTTTCAACACGGAGTGCTATGTCCGGATAACTTGAGATAGTGATAACACCATTGGGCCCGTGCATTTTGAGCTTCATGTACCCATAATGAGGTATGGCTTGAAAGCGTGTGAATGCATCTCACCCTAACAGGGCATGATACCCGTTGTTGAAAGGGGCCACCTGGAAGAATATCTCTTCGGACCTATAATTCTCTAGCGTGCCGAATATCACATCTAGTTTAATTTTCCCTGAGCATCTTGCTTCCTGACTGGGGATGATTCCTCGGAAGGATGTATTGCTTTGCTCAATGCGACTCTTGTGCATCTGCATTTTATTGAGCGTGTCTTCATAGATGAGGTTCAGTCCACTGCCGCCGTCCATGAGCAATTTAGTGAGGCGAAAGCCGTCTACAATTGGGTTTAGAACCAAAGCGGCTGGTGCTTGGACTGATCGGGCCCTTGGCTCGTCATTGGCGTTGAAGGTTATCACCATATCGTTCCAAGGATTCATTGCAGCTACGTGATTGACTTCGATGAGGTCACCGAGTGCCCTTTTGCATCGGTTATTTGAAGAAAAGGTCTCGAAGACCGTAAACACGCCAAGGTCATTATCCTTGGGGGAATGCCCTATCGGAGTAGTGTTGTTGAGGATAGCCTCCCTGCTTTTAGCCACCTGCCGGAGTATCCAACATGCCCGAAGGTTATGAGTTGTATCTGACAGGGCTTGTCGAGCCATCCATCAAGGACGGTTCTGTGTCCCAGTAAGGGTTGAATTGATCTTTCCATGGAAGAATGATCAGGTGCCCCGTAAGGGTGCATCCTTTTTGTTCGGTCGGTGGGTGGCTTAAAGGCCGGTGACTCCCACCGAGCTGTCTGGGCTTTCCAGGCTCTTTCCATTGCGTAGTACTTCTATACTATGTGTGCCAAATCTGCAAAGTGCAGAATGCAGCGCTAATTGAGGGCGTTGAGGATGCCCTCGTCCATACAGTTGCGGCAAAAGACCGATACCGCATCGTTGTCTCCGCAATCTTTGATTTTGTTTTTAACAAGTAGGAATCTAGCCCAGAAGTGATGAATTGTTTCCAAAGGTTGCTCATGTATATACATTAGATTGCATATGTCCAGGGGACCGGAATTGCTTGGAGAGTATTGATTGTGGTGGGTG
The DNA here is from genome assembly GCF_018294505.1 of Triticum aestivum. NCBI lineage: Eukaryota > Viridiplantae > Streptophyta > Magnoliopsida > Poales > Poaceae > Triticum > Triticum aestivum. The sequence goes on from NC_057797.1 coordinate 529,250,352, forward strand.
GGTGGGCTTGAATCTGAACCTTGACCCATTGTGGAATCTGGATTTTGAAAATTTTCTAAGATCATTGGCCCAGGGTCCGGAGTGTCCGGGGGGTTTTAGACTCGGTGTTAGATTCTATGTTTGGGAGACAGATAGTCCCTTCTCGAAGATGAGTGTCCGGCTCATAGTGCTCGGAGAACCGAACATAGTTTGTTTTTAGCATAGGAGGAGCGGTATCCTCAACTTGTTCTTCCACAACAGTCACCAGGTGGTGACAGGTGGAGACCTGATTTCCCTTTGATCGGGTTTAAGCCCAACCAGGTTGTAATCTGTTGTGACCCCAAGGGCGGCGATGCGATCTAGCAGTTCGTTTAAAGATGAAACATCTGTCGGATCCATCTTATCGGTGCCTAAGGGGTTGATGCGGAGATAATTTTTGGCAATCCAGGGGACCGCCTTGGGCTTAATGGCCGGACGGGTGCATATGGTGAAATCTCCTATTTGGAGGATCTGCCCATGAACTAGGGCTCCTCTAGAGGTGATTTTGTCGTCGATGATGAGGCGAGCCATCGATCCTTCTATCGACGGCACGGAGGAACTCTCAATGAAAGCACCAATGTCGGTGTCAAAACCGGCAGATCTCGGGTAGGGGGTCCCGAACTGTGCGTCTAAGGATCGAAGGTAACAGGAGGCAGGGGACACGATGTTTACCCAAGTTTGGGCCCTCTTGATGGAGGTAAAACCCTACGTCCTTCTTGATTGACTTTGATGAGTATAGGGGTGCCGGTGTCCTGGACTAGGGGGTACTCACTACGTCATCTCCCGATCTGTTAGATTGGGCCGAGGACCCCTATGGCCGTATACTCATGGGCCAGTTCGGACAACTACCGCATACATGGAAGATCCCACAAGACTTGGTGATCAAGACAAGGACTCCTCCCCACTGGCGTATTCGGCTAGGACTCTTGTTATCCTAGGCCTCTGGTGCATTATATAAACCAAGGCCAGGCTAGTCGATAGATCATATACAACAATCATACCACAGGCTAGCTTCTAGGGTTTTAGCCTCTACGATCTCGTGGTAGATCAACTCTTGTAATACTCATATCATCAATATCAATCAAGCAGGACGTAGGGTATTACCTCCATCAAAAGGGCCCGAACCTGGGTAAACATCGTGTCCCCTGCCTCCTGTTACCATCGATCCTAGACGCACAGTTCGGGACCCCCTACCCAAGATCCGCCGGTTTTGACACCGACATTTGTGCTTTCATTGAGAGCTCCGATGTGTGATCGACAAAAGGATCAATGGCTCGCCCGCAGGTCAACTGCGACGCCGGCATCTTCGTCGCCTACTTGACTGGTCACCTTGGCTCGATCGAGGACCGTGCTCCATCTTCGATCGTCATGTTCGGATGGGGGCCTTCTTCAATATCAACTCCGATCACTATCATGATCATAGAGGAGTCATCCATGGAGCACGAGGGCTCAACGTCAACATTGCCCTCGGGCGGTCGTGCTGTTTTTATGGACAGCGAACTTGTATTTGCCGTCACCACCTCGTCGAGCGTCGGTTTGACGATTGCTTCGGTGGAATAGTGCGCAATTACGTCTACAACAGTCATGCAAAATTTTGTCGAGTTTCGATGGAGGAATCTCGGACAATCTGCGATATACCGGAGGCCTATCAAATCTGGACGGGAATCTGGACGAGTTTAGGGCGTGGTCTCCAGAGCCCAGCTCGGAGGTCCTTTGGAAGATCCAACCGTTCATCTACTGCAGAATTCTCATATCTACCACCCCTCCAAATTACAGCTCGATCTGACGGTTCAAACTCCAGGAACCTTCCGATGAGTGGACCAATTTTCGGATCTATTTTCTGCGCGAATACGGATTCGACCCGAATTCATGTTTCTTTATGAACGTGATATTGGACAACCCTTTTAGAGGAATTCTCTTCTAGGGTATTGTGCGTTGTTTTTAAACACATGCCCGTAAGTTTTTAAGCCTCCCCTGAGGTAAGCTTCATCATTATGCTGGTGTCAAACCAGTCCGGCAATATTGCTCCAAGGCTGCCGACCTGCGCTAGACACGTCGTCACTTTGTTGAGCCGAGCTCAACTTCTTCGGATCATCATCTCGGCAAGCCGAACAAGAGTCCGGCATCGCGAAGGATAAATCATCATCAACATCACCGCCCCACGGATTACACGGAGCAGGCATACCGGCATCGTCACACGGTCACTTCATCAAGCCGGCATCGACCATGTCACGACCTGCATCGGCGGGGCCGCACTATTGCTTCTCCAAGCTGGTGTCCATCATGCCGACCTACTTCGACTCATCGGCTGACATCGAGGCTTCGACATCTCGGCTGGACCGGGGGCTTCGCCATCTCTTCATCAACCTACTACGGAGACTTCACCGTCACTAGCCGACCAGCTTCGTCACGTTAGCTGGACCGAGGGCTTTGCCTCCGCAAGCCAACCTTTGTCAGCATCGCCATGCCATCGCTTTGTCGCCCATTAGGCAATGGGTGTGCGGATCGAGTCCCAATTTTGGGAGTCACCTTTCTTCGGATTGCTACAACAAATAAACCAGGTGCTATTAATCCTAGTAATTTTTGCTTGTTGGAGTTTATTTTTCCCAAGAAATTATTGCTCTGGTTTGTTCCTGTACACAGGTCTATCGAATTATGTCCGCATTAACGACGGTCGCATGGTGGTTCGGTCAGTTTTCGTACATAGTCTGGCGAACGCCGCATCCGGAACTTGGACCGACCTATGAATTCAGGCTTTGCCACACCTTTACCGCATCACGCCGACGCCCTACATCGACATTGACTTCGGCGCCAGGCCATATTTCTTTTATTACTCACTTTGCATAAATTATTTATTATGCAACATTTTTTATTATCATTACTATTATCTCCGGTTTGCACTATTTTTTTGCACAGCAAAATGATCCGGGTTGGGCAGTATCGTCAACTCGGCATACTGACATACCACGTCACCTCGGCTGGATGGGGGGCTTCGTCAACACTTCATTACCCCATGTCGGGGACTTCGTCATCACTCTGCCGGCCTGCATTGATCATGCTATGTCACCACTTCGGAGTGCCGAGCCCTTTGCTCCGCCACCTCGGGACTGGCTTGGGGGATGGAACCTTGTCCCGCATCAAGCTCGGACCGCGTCATCAATACCAAACACATTAACCAGCTTAGTTGCCTTCATGCTCAAAGTTTTAAATTTTTAACTTGTGTTCGGTTCGACCAAGCATTATACTTTTTTGGAAAAAAGTTGCTTGTAAAAAATTTCCTTGTCCAAACTCTGTTTGTGACGCACAAATTCAAATACCCCGTTTATTTGGGAGCTTCCTTTATGAAGCTTTTCCTCTTGCATATGATTATACTTGTACGTCTTCGTTCCTTGTTCGTGTATTACGCCACAATATGCACCATGTTGACTTAAGCGATTTGCAAGCTGTGTTGCGTGGCTCCTGTGCTTACCCCTACGTCCCCGATTGTTCGGCTAGGGAGTAAAGGGAGCACCTCTGCGATTGTCATGACCGGGTCCTCTGAGCTCTGACCTCAGACTGGGTGAAGCCGAAAGCTAGTGCTCTTATTGTTTTCAATCATGGTCGGCACACAATGAAACTCATGAGTACAAAAAATCTATTGCACAAGTCTCATAGTAATAATGAGCACCGAAGAAAGGTATCGGTGGGGGTACTATTTTCTTCGAAGATGCTTCTTACACTTCGTCTACAATATAGCATAAGTTCCCTGAGCGCGCTTTGTCTGTTACAGCCTTATGGCCCGGTTGCCTGGTTATCAGAAACATTGTCAATATTCTCGACAGGTGGAGTACATAACACTTTTCGGTCCTTGACCAAAGAGGGAGAAGCCGACGGTCAGTTAAGACGCGTTTAAAGTTCGGTTGAACAAAGATATGATATTAGTACTTCGGTACATACAATCATTATACATAAAATTCTTTTACCCAAGTCACTTGGGGGCTCTTAAATTTATATGAGCCATTTTATAATAAGTGTTCTTCTTCTTAGTTGTTGCAAAGTTTTTATTATTATTATTATTATTATTATTATTATTATTCACTCCTTTTTTCGACACGAGTGTGTGGTCACTAGCCGGGGATCCTAATTTCTCTCTCAAAGCCACTAGAGTTTAGTTTGTTAAACTGGCCCAATGAGAAGTACTCCGCCTTCGGGATAGGAGGTTGAAGCCATAGGCTGACCCGCTTGAAGTCTTGAGATAGGATGTGACATGTTAAAGCACGACAGGAGCACTCTTTTTTTTAAGACCAATTTTTGGATTGGCACCGAACACTTGATCTTGTTCGGACGTCAAGTTTTTACTGACGTTTTTTGGTTTTCCAAGATTATGACACTTTTAAACTATTTGTGTGTTTTTAGCACAAGTCTCGCAGTGCAACGCCGGACACCTTTAGAGATTTGGCAAAAACATTCTCGGATATTGCTATATATGCATCGGTTTCTAGTTGTGTCTTCGGTCAATAGTTGGGTTGCCCAGCTCCTACACTTGCTTCCTACGTTCCGCTTTGTTCAGCTAGGCGTGCAAAGGGAGAACCACTGCGATTGTGCTTCCATCTCACATGGTTAAGCACCTCAGTGGAGAAAGCCAAAAAATGACTGTCACAATAAGCGTAAACTAGTCAGCGATCCGATGACGGTGTTAAATGACGGGCCATTCATAACAATGGCCGAAGTGTTTACGGCTTGACCTCGACTGTCGCCGAACACTACGAGGGGCTATTAACTGGCCTCCCAAACTAAATCCTCGATATTTTGCTCTTACATTAGAGCTGAGGTTTCATGATCATGCTTAGCATGACAACCCAAAGAAAGGAACCGATAGCGGGACTATTTTCTATGGAAGACATTTCTTATGTTAAACAGTAATATAACATATCTCTCCGCATACCTTTGTTTATAACACCGTATGGCCGGATTGCCTTGTTTGTCATAAATCTTTGCCCTCATAAAGGCTTTATAAAGTAGGACAAACACTCCTCGGCTACTAGCCGAGGAGGTGGAAGCCGATGGTCGGTCAACAAAGTTTTGTACAATACGGATCTGAGCATTAATGATGTAAAGTACTTGGATACATAGAATCATTACACATAATTTGTGATTTTACTCTGGATATCGATCCTTAATTCGGCCACCCGTGCCCGCATTAAGGCTCGGGGGCTACTGGGCTTCGGGCTTATCATTTACTAATATTAAAGGGGCGTATCGATCCCCTGATCTGGTGTTGCCACCCGACCAGTGTCTCGGGGGCTACTGCATTGGCAATCCAGTGCAGAAAATTTAAGTGCAATATAGTTTTCGAGTAGATTATGATACTCAGGTTGGTCGGCCGCACCCAACCCGAGTCTCGAGGACTCTGCACACCGCTTTTTGTGTCCTGAAGTATTCTGCCGAGATAGGAGTTGATCCTCAGACCGATTTTGCAAATCAACCTGAGTCTCAGCGGCTACTGGGATCAGCGGTCTTATGTCATCCTTCAGGTGCATCTCAGGTTTTAGACCGATACACACCTTGAGGGCTACTGGCTATATATCTCGGCAGAGAATAAATTGCACCAATAAAAAATATTGATAAAAAATCGGCCCACGGTAGGGGTGGTGCTCCACCTCGGAAGCAGTCCGGCATAAAGCTCAGGCGCTAGTGGCTGGCTCCATAGAGTGCATTTCCGGCATTAAGCTCGGCTAAAATCCTTCAACTTTTTTGAACCAAGGTGTTTTATGACACCTCGGATACAGTCCGGCGTTGGAGCTTGGACATAGTCCGGTGTTGGAGCTCGGATACATTCCGGTGTGGGATCTCGGAAGCAGTCCGACGTTGGTACTCGTCTGAAAAAGATACCTCGAACGCAGTCCGACGTTGGAGCTCGGATGCAAGAGGGCGCTGCCGCCCGTGAACAACTTCAAACCCAATGCGTGGCATAAAAATAAACAAGGCATTGATAAAGGCCGAAAACTTAAAGGGGCTCCTCGGATACCCGACATATAAACTCTTCGGATGCACGTTGGTGATCCTCAAGATCGAAGAAGATTTGTTGAACCAGTTTTCAAGACCGACGACCGAAGATGAAGAACAGTTCAGAAGAATCGAGGAGCGTCCCCAACTTGAAGATCGGTTCAGGGGGCTACTGACGGTGTCCTGGACTAGGGGGTACTCACCACGTCATCTCCCGATCTGTTAGATTGGGCCGAGGACCCCCATGGCCATATACTCATGGGCTAGTTCGGAGAACTGCCGCATACATTGAAGATTCCACAAGACTTGGTGATGAAGACAAGGACTCCTCCCCACCGGCGTATCCGGCAAGGACTCTTGTTATCCTAGGCCTCTGGTGCATTATATAAACCAAGGCCAGGCTAGTCGATAGATCATATACAACAATCATACCATAGGCTAGCTTCTAGGGTTTTAGCCTCTACGATCTCGTGGTAGATCAACTCTTGTAATACTCATATCATCAATATCAATCAAGCAGGACGTAGGGTATTACCTCCATCAAGAGGGACCGAACCTGAGTAAACATCGTGTCCCCTGCATCCTGTTACCATCGATCCTAGACGCACAGTTCGGGACCCCCTACCCGAGATCCGCCGGTTTTGACACCGACAAGGGGTTACAAGAGTTGATCTACCATGAGATTGTAACGGCTAAACCCTAGATGTCTAGAGTGTATGATTACGATTGCCTCTACGGACTAAACCCTTCGGTTTATATAGACACCGGAGGGGGCTAGGGTTGTACAAGGTCGGTTTACAGGGGAACGAAACTATACATCCGGACTTCAAGCTTGCCACACATGCAAAGGAGAGCCATATCCAGACAAAGGGGGAAGTCGTCTATCTTGTATCTTCACGGCCCAGCTGTCCGGCCCACGTCAGATGTCCTAGACGCCTGGGGACCCCCTAATCCAGGACTCCCTTAGTGGCTATATCATTTAGTTTAGCAAGATGTGTTACAACAGTTTCAGTTTCATGACCATGAAAAGGATCAGATTCAACCAAAGTAATTAACTCAGGATCGACAGAGAATTCATAATCCTTATCAATAACAAAGATAGGAGAAGTTGCAAACTTAGGATCATACTTCATTTTCTGCATCATAGTTTTTCCTTTAAGCTTACATAGTAGTTTCTTAACATCTTCTTTATCATTACAAGAAAGAAATTATGTGGCTATCTCCCCATCCATAACATAACCCTCAGGTACCTTAGGCATTTCAATTCTAGGAGAGCTAGGTATAATAGGTGAATCATAAATTTCATTAGTTTCAGCATTTTCGAATTCTTTAGCTTTAGCAAGTTGGTCATCAAGAAATTCACCTAGTGGTACAGTTTCATCAAGCATAGTACTAGCATCATCATAAGTATCATTCATAACAGAAGTAGCATCATCAATTACCTACGACATATCAAAACTAATAGCAGGTGGTGGTGTCACAAGCCTATTCAAAACATAAGGTGAATCAAATGCAGAGCTAGATGGTAGTTCCTTACCTCCCCTTGTCTTAGAGGGAACAATATTAGTTCTATCATCCTTCAAATTCTTCATAGTAGTCGACAAATATAAATCCCAAGTGACTCAGCAAATAGAGCTATGCTCCCCAGCAACGGCGCTAGAAAAAGTTCTTGATAACCCACAAGTATAAGGGATCACAACAGCTTTCAAGGGTAGACTATTCAACCCAAATTTATTGATTTGACATAAGGAGAGCCAAATAATCAGTGGCGGAGCTAGACAAAAATGTTCGGGGGCCAAAAGACACAAAAAATCTGTAGTGGGCAACTCCTACTGAGAGTTCTCGCAAAGAAAACACTGCTATTGAGAGAACAATTTATAATGTGTATACTCTTATTCAATCAACCACTAACCAACTGAGAGGGTAAATTGTAGCGCTATCACACCAGAAAAACCACTTAATAATTTCTGTCACCACCATTCCAAACGCAGAGCTCTTCCTAACCTCGTCGCCATCGCATACTTGTATGACACGATTCATAGACCATTGGCCAAGATAGACATGCGTCCACGTACAAGTTAGCTGTCCAAGCAAGTTGATTGATCTTGGTGAATGAAGGAACAAAGCTAGTTACCCTGGCAAGCTGCTTGATGTATTCCGCCGGTGGACGCTCATATATGATGCAACCAAGACACGCGAACGCGACACAGAAGACTCAATGGGTTATAGCAACAGGAGTGTGTCGTTCCTGGGATATTTTATTGCTTTGATTTGGGTTAATTACAAGGGGTAGATTACATTGTATATTTATACTAGTCCAAGCCTAGCTACACCTAACCTAATCGGTGATTGATTCCAAACCGTGCGGGACTGGAATATCACATTGTGGTTAACTCTAACAAGTCTAAGTCGCTGAACTGTCTACAGGAGCCACTAGTATGTATAGTAATTAGAAAATTGTTTGGGTTGGCAACTCACAATGTAGCTCCGCCATTGCAAACAATATTTGCAATTATTAGCAGTTGAGTTGCCAATTCAACCACACCTGGAGAACTAAATATCTATAGCAGAGTGATCAGTAGCACAATAATATGATAGTTTGATAGCAGTGGTAATAGTAGCAATATTAACATTAACAGTTTTGTAGTGATTGTAACAGCAGCAACAATGAAAGTAACTTAGCAAAGATCAATATGAGAAATTTGTAGGCATTGTATCGCCTATGGATAATTATGTTGGATGACAATCATCATGTAACAGTCATAACCTAGGGCGATACAAAACTAGCTCCAATTCATCAATGTAATGTAGGCATGTATTTCGTATATAGTCATACGTGCTTATAATAAGAACTTGCGTGACATCTTTTGTCCTACCCTCCCTGGCAGCGGGCTCCATAAGGAAATATAAGGGATATTAAGGTCTCTGAGGGAGTCCTGGATTATGGGGTGTCCGGATGGCCGGACTATACCTTCGGCCGGACTCCTGGACTATGAAGATACAAGATTGAAGACTTCGTCCCATGTCCGGAAGGGACTTTCCTTGGCGTGGAAGGCAAGCTTGGCGATACGGATATGTAGATCTCCTACCATTGTAACCGACTCTGTGTAACCCTAGCCCTCTCCGGTGTCTATATAAACCGGAGAGTTTTAGTTCGTAGGACGAACGACAATCATACCATAGGTTAGCTTCTAGAGTTTAGCCTCTCTGATCTCGTGGTAGATCTACTCTTGTACTACCCATATCATCAATATTAATCAAGCAGGACATAGGGTTTTACCTCCATCAAGAGGGCCCGAACCTAGGTAAAACATCGTGTCCCCGGCCTCCTGTTACCATCCGACCTAGACGCACAGTTCGGGACCCCCTACCCGAGATCCGCCGGTTTTGACACTGACATTGGTGCTTTCATTGAGAGTTCCTCTGTGTCGTCGCTTTTAGGCCCGATGGCTTCTCCGATCATCAACAGCGATGCGATCCAGGGTGAGACTTTTCTCCCTGCATAGATCTTCGTATTCGGCGGCTTTGCACTGCGGGCCAATTCGCTTGGTCATCTGGAGCAGATCGAAAGCTACGCCCCTGGCCATCAGGTCAGATTTGCAAGTTTGAACTACACGGTCGACATCCACGGAGACTTGATCTTCGACGGATTCGAGCCACAGCCGAGCGCGCCGCACTGTCACGATGGGCATGATTTAGCTCTGCCACTGAACAGTGCCCTGGAGGCCGCACCTGTGTCCGCTCCGACCCCTAGCTCGGAGCCGATCACACCAACCGAGGATGGGTGGTTAGACACCACCTCGGGGGCTGCAATTTCTACGGCGATCGAGCCGAACACCAGCCTTGTTCTCTGCGAAGCCCGTGACTCCAAGGAGCCGGACTCCTCTCCAGACTCCGAGCCCTCCGCACCCCGATCGATCGAACCCAATTGGGCGCCGATCATGGAGTTCACCGCCGCGGACATCTTTCAGCACTCGCTCTTCGGCGATATTCTGAAGTCACTAAAGTCTCTCTCTGTCGGATTTCGGGTTCCGGCAGACCCTTGAGGTTCGAACACTGGGGTGCGCACGGAGATTTCGCCCCCTACCTACCTGCACCCCTCCGCCATGCTAGGATCTAAACTAAGGAAAGAACAACACAAGAGACACAGGGTTTATACTGGTTTGGGCCACCATTGTGGTGTAATACCCTACTCCAATGTGTGGTGTGGTGGATTGCCTCTTGGGCTGATGATGATGAACAATACAAGGGAGAACAGCCTCGCAAGGGTCTATTCTTGGCTGGGGCGATGAACTGCTCGGAGGAGTTCAGTCACCTCTCTCTCTCTGCTTTCCTCCAACTGACCGACCTGATTTCGACCCCAGCTTGTTTCTGGGTTAGCTGATTCTCGATCTTCCCTACCCTGAGGGTGGCTAGTCCTATTTATAGAGGCCCTGGTCCTCTCCCCAAATATTGAGCGGGAAGGGAGCCCACAATGGTGGGCTAATTTGAAGGGGGGCAGCAAGTATCAGCTATCCTGACAAAAGTACTCTTCGCCTGTGCAAAGCTCTGGTGATGACGCCGTCTTGGGCTCCACGGTGACCTCCATCTTGTAGTCCTCCTGGTCTTGGTCTTGTTGCACCAAAATGGCAACCTTTGCCGGATGCCTCGGTACTCCGTGGCTGCGCTTTCCCCCTTTGCACCAAAGAGGGAAGGAGGACGCTGCGCGGGCTGGCACCCGCCTGGCGCCCTGAATCGTCATGGCTTGCGTCACGGGCACCTCGTGAGGTACCCCGCCTTGATCTCTCCGCCCCCTCGTGACCCAGCCTGATGAGGTCGTGCCCGAGGAAGCTCCGCGTCGTCCGCCCGGCGAGGCTTGGCCCCTCGCGAGGCTCTTGGGTTTGTGTTGGTGAAGACGGGCCGTGCTGGGCCCCTCTTTGAGCCACGCCACAGGCCGCAGGCAGGCAAATCTGGGGACCCCCGTTCCCAGAACGCCGACACTCTCTTTGTCAGGAGAGCCCTGGCCGGACTATGGTCGGCAAGGTTGAGATATGGATGACGAAGAAATTCAAAGCCCACCCACCACCCACTTCGTAGCCACTGTCGATGATTTAACCGACATGCTCGACTTTGACTCCGAAGACATCGACGGTATGGACGCCGATGCAGAAGACGATCAAGAACCAGCGCCTATAGGGCACTGGAAAGCCACCTCGTCGTATGATATATACATGGTGGACACCCCAAAAGAAGGCAATGGCGATGGAACAGCGGAGGATGACCCCTCCAAGAAGCAGCCTAAGCGCCAGCGTTAGCAGCGCCGCTCTAAATCCCGCCAAAACAAAAATAGTGATTCTGGCACGGGGGATAATAACACCCCGGATAGTGCCGAAGACAACCACCTCCAGCAAGATTCAGCACAGGAGGATAGAGAAGCCAGCCCTCAGGAGAGAGCGGCTGACAGAGAGGTCGAGGACGATAATTACATGCCTCCCTTCGAAGACGAGGCAAGCCTCGACGACGACAAATTTGTCGTGCCGGAGGATCCCGTCGAACAAGAGCGTTTCAAACGCAGGCTTATGGCCACGGCGAGCAGCCTCAAGAAAAAATAGCAACAGCTTAGAGCTGATCAAGATTTGCTAGCCGACAGATGGACTGAAGTCCTTGCGGCCGAAGAGTATGAACTCGAACGCCTGTAACACCCTCGATGCGGCTATATCTCCCACATGTCAAAGCACGACTTAGAGGCATAACCGCATTGAAAGCAATGTCGCAAGTGAGGTAATCTTCACACAACCCATGTAATACATAAGGGACAGAGATACATAGTTGGCTTACAATCGCCACTTCACACAATTACATGAAAAAAACATTACATCATCCAGATACAATCAAGGCCCGACTACGGAACCAAAATAAAAGAAGACTACCCCAAATGGTACACAGATCCCCGATCGACCCCAACTGGGCTCCAATACTGATCAACTAGAACGAAACAACATAACGGACAAGATCTTCATCGAGCTCCTCCTTGAGCTTGGTTGAGTCACCTGCCCGGTATCATCGGCACCTGCAAACTGGTTTTGGAAGTAACTATGAGTCACGGGGACTCAGCAATCTTACACCCTCGCGATCAAGACTATTTAAGCTTATGGGTAAGGTAAAAGGTATGAGGTGGAGCTGCAGCAAGCGACTAGTATATATGGTGGCTAACCTATTCGCAAAAGAGAGCGAGAAGAGAAGGCAAAAGCACGGTCGAACAACTATGATCAAGAAGTGATCCTAGAACAACCTACGTCAAGCATAACTCCAACACCGTGTTCACTTCCCGGACCCCGCCGAGAAGAGACCATCACGGTTACGCACGCGGTTGATGTATTTTAATTAAGGTCAACTTCAGGTTTTCTACAACCGGACATTAAAAAATTCCTATCTGCCCATAACCGCGGGCACGGCTTTCGAAAGTTCATATCCCTGCAGGGGTGTCCCAACTTAGCCCATCACAAGCTCTCACGGTCAACAAAGGATATTCCTTCTAGCGGGAAGACCCGATCAGACTCGGAATCCCGGTTACAAGACATTTCGACAATGGTAAAACAAGACCAGCAAAGCCACCCAAATGTGCCGACAAATCCCGATAGGAGCTGCACATATCTCGTTCTCAAGGCACACCGGATTGTCCAAACTTTCGGTAGGCCAGCCCAGAGTTGCCCCTGGTGGCCACCGACGGCTGACAGGTTGGACCAACACTCAGAGGAGCACTGGCCCGGGGTTTAAATGAAGAATACCCTTGGGCTGGCCTACCCAAGGGAAAAAAATCTAGGTGGCAAATGGTAAAACCAATGTTGAGCCTTGCTGGAGGAGTTTTATTCAAGGCGAACTGTCAAGGGGTTCCCATTATAACCCAACCGCGTAAGGAACGCAAAATCCGGGAACATAACACCGATATGACGGAAACTAGGGTGGCAACAGTGGAACAAAACACCAGGCATAAGGCCGAGCCTTCCACCCTTTACCAAATATATAGATGCATTAATTAAATAAGAGATATTGGGATATCCCAACAAGTAAACATGTTCCAACAAGGAACAACATTGCCATGTTCCAACAATGAACAAACTTCAATCTTCACCTGTAACTAACAACGCTATAAGAGGGGCTGAGCAAAGTGGTAACATAGCCAAACAACGGTTTGCTAAGACAAGGTGGGTTAGAGGCTTGGCTTAACGATATGGGAGGCATGATATAGCAAGTGGTAGGTATCGCGACATAGGCATAGCAAAAGAGTGAGCAACTAGCAAGCAAAGATAGAAGTGATTTCGAGGGTATGGTCATCTTGCCTGAAATCCCGCAAGGAAGAAGAACGAGTCCATGAAGAAGACAAACGGACGTAGTCGAATGGGTCCTCACAAACGCGACATTACCGGATTACCGAGAAGAAATACATCGGAAAGAAAGCAAACAACATAGTAAACAACCACCACATAATCATGGCACGATGCGCAAACAAGTATGATGCATGTACGGTTTAATGAGGCATGGCATGGCAAAGTGCACAAGCAATCCTACAAATTAAGTGGAGCTCAATATGCAACTCCGTTGCATATTGATGAAACACCACGTTCAAGTTATTTAGTTCGATCTCGTTTATGTACCCAACAATATTAAATGTTGTTAAACATGGCAAGAGGGTGAAGCAAATGAAAACTACCTATCTAGTCAAGGTTAAATTAGGCCGGAAACAACGAACAACAAATTCCGGTAAATCCCCATATGCATATTTTAGATTAGGTGTTGTTCTGCCCTAAACACAATTTTAGAGTTGTTAAACATCCAAATCAAGTACACCATGATAAACTATGCAAAATTCTACCCCATATACATATAAAGTTCATTAAATTCCGAGTTACGGTTAAATAGTTATGAATTAAATCATTTTAACATGACATAGGGGCAAATTTAACCAAACAGCATTTAAACATTTTAAACATAGATGAAAGTGACATATTATTAAACTAGACAAAATTCTAAGCAACTTTCATATTAAGTTTGTTTTAAACCGATGCACGGTTATTAAGTTATTATATGCATGATCTACAAGGGGTTTTCTGTAAAACAACAGTTTTCTAGAAATTAGCTAAATTCGCAGAGCCTCAAAAAAAATGGGCCGGATCTGCTGGCCCAACAACAGGAAAAAAAGGGGTGGGGCGCTAGGGGTGTGCTCACATTGGGCCTAGGCCCAACTGGAGGTGGAGGCCGGGCAGCTGGGCCTCGCGCAGCGGTCAACGGGAGAAGGAGGACTTGTCGCTGTCCTTGCTTTGGGGCGGCTGGGCGCTGACTCGCTGCTCCTCTTGCAGCGAGACGAAGCAGGGGCGCGGCGCTTGGCGAACGGAGCTTCTACTCCGGCGACGAGGCGATGCAGGGGACGGAGGGAGGCGCGGATCGGCGCGAATCCGGGCGGTGGAGGTACAGGAAAGGAGAGGTCGATCTGATCCGGAGCTACGGTCAATGAAGAGCACGTGATCAAGGGGATCCTGCCCTCGAGCTGATGTAGGCACGGAGGACGAGGATGGCCTGCGCAAAACTCCTCGGGGCTCCCTGTTGCACGACAGAGAGAGCAGGTGAGAGAGGGAGGAGAGAAGGACGAGGAAGGAAGAGGCAGGGGCGCAGGGTCCTGCTGCAGGTGGTCGCCGACGATGTAGATGGAGGGCGACGGGGTTCAGTGGACACGTGCACGGGAGTTGTTGTTGCTATCGCCTGTGGCAGCAAAGCTCCGGCGCGGTAGAGGCCATGGGCGGTAGAGTTGCACTCCCGCTCGAGGGGCGACGAGGAGGCCTCTGGTCGCCGGTGACGCCTGCGGCGGTGGATGGCTTGACGAGCAGCAAAGAGCTCGGGCGTTGGCTGCGCAAGCAGAGGAACTCGGTGGGATGCGGGCACGAGGAGAAGGAGGCTGCGGCACGAGGCTTGGGGATGAGGAGTACCTCGACGCAGAGGCGCACGAAGCTTGGTCGGTCGGCGAGGAAGGAGGCCGTGGAGGAGCTACAGTGGCCGACCGGTGCTCGGGCTGCAGGAGGTGGACGAGGGAATCAGGGAAGGCGCTGGTTGGTGGGAGAGATCGAGAGGATTTGGATCAGGGACGCACACACTGATTGGATGGGGATGGATCCCGAGGTGGGAGATGAGGCGGCGGCGATGAGTGGATGGGACAATGTCCCCCGATTTTAGGGTTTGCCCTGTATATATATATTAAGTGGGTTTTGGTTAGGGGTATTCGGTCCGTCCGATCGTAATCGGGCGGTCGAGAAAAAGATAGGCTAGGGAGTCCAAATAAGAAAACGATGATATTTTGTAGAAGTTTGGGGATGTTCTGAGTCCAACGGTGACAACTGGCCAGGTCGGGTTCGGGACCGCTTTTGGACGCGCACGTGAGGGGGTCGATGCACTGCGCAAAGAGGGGTTTCAGGGCCTGGCGGTTGATGGCGGACTGTGCAGAAGACTTTGGGCTGAGAGAAGAGAAGATAGAGAGACCCAGCGACTGTTTCCGGAGACCGAAAACGTCCGACGTAAGACCGACTATATTGCCGCTATAAATATCCATTGGGGCATCAAACGGACTCCGATTGCGATGAAACTTGGCACACGGTCTACCTACACTATAACAATACCGCACGCCAACTCTCATCCCATTCCGAGAATATTATCCGGCCACTTATAAAATAATATTCGGATGTGCCGCGGGCGCATGCGAGTGTGACTGGGCTTAGAACAGACAACGGAAGGAACTGGGAGACCGGGACGGATGCAAGTTTTGAAAACATGATGATGCAATGCACATGATGACATGATGAAATGCAACATGCAAGCAAATGACATGGCAATGCCGGCAAATAACTGGCAGACACCTGGCACATCGGTCTCGGGGCGTCACAACGCCACTCCAAGAGCTACCCAAAGCGCAGGTTGCTACCCCAATTAGAGGAGGAAGCACTTAAACCTACATCACCAGCGCATGATGCGGCCAACCGGCCACCCCATGGCCGCGACAGAGAGGCCTCTCGGCCCTCCACTCCAGTCGCACCCCGGTGCCGCTCCAAAAATACCAAGGCATGGGAAAATGCGCTAGACCTGCGAGACATATTGGAGGACAAGGCAAAGCAAACAAGATCGATCTACGGATCACGTGGGCGCCCCACGGCACGAGACGGTACTCGTCACGCCGGATATAGTAAATCCGGCCAGGCCGAACACAGTAGACAAAGCTCGTTTGAGCTGCGTCGTGATATAGCCCAGTACAGAGGCGCCGCACACCCACTATGCTTCACAGATGAAGTAATGGATCATCAAACCCCCGAGGGTTTCAAACCCATGAACATCGAATCATATGATGGCACAACAGATCCTGCGGTATGGATCAAGGACTATCTCCTTCATATCCACATGGCCCGCGGTGATGACTTACACGCCATCAATACCTCCCACTCAAGCTTAAAGGACCAGCTTGGCATTGGCTTAACAGCTTGCCAGCAGAATCAATTAGTTGTTGGGAGGACCTGGAAGCCGCATTCCTCGACAATTTCCAGGGCACTTATGTGCGACCACCAGACGCCGATGACCTAAGCCACATAATTTAGCAGCCAGAGGAATCGGCCAGACAATTCTGGACACGGTTCCAAACCATGAAAAATCAAATCGTCGACTGTCCGGACGCAGAGGCCCTAGCAGCCTTCAAGCATAACATACGCGACGAGTGGCTTGCACGGCACCTAGGACAGGAAAAGCCGAAATCTATGGCAGCCCTCACGACACTTATGACCCGCTTTTGCACGGGAGAAGACAGCTGGCTAGCTCGCAGCAATAACATGACCAAGATCCCTGGTAATTCGGATACCAAGGACAGTAGTGGCAGGTCGCGTCGCAACAAGCAAAAGCGCCGCATTAACAGAGACAATGCTGAGGATACGACAGTTAATGCCGGATTCAAAGGCTCTAAACCCGGTCAGTGGAAAAAGCCATTCAAAAGAAATACTCCGGGCCCGTCCTGTTTGGACCGAATACTCAACCGCTCATGCGAGATACATGGCACCCCCAAAAAACCAGCCAATCACACCAACGGGGATTGTTGGGTGTTCAAGCAGGCAGGCAAGTTAAATGCCGAAAGGAGAGACAAGGGGCTGCATAGTGATGACGAGGAGGAGCCCCGGCTGCCGAACAATAGTGGACAGAAAGGTTTTCCCCCACAAGTGCGGACGGTGAACATGATATATGCAACCCACATCCCCAAGAGGGAGCGGAAGCGTGTGCTAAGGGACGTATACGCGATGGAGCCAGTCGCCCCAAAGTTCAACCCATGGTCTTCCTGCCCGATCACTTTTGATTGAAGGGACCACCCCACTAGCATCCGTCATGGCGGATTCGCCGCATTGGTTCTAGACCCAATTATTGACGGATTTCACCTCACTAGAGTCCTTATGGATGGCGGCAGCAGCCTGAACCTGCTTTATCAGGATACAGTGCGGAAAATGGGCATCGATCCCTCGAGGATTAAACCCACCAGAACGACCTTTAAAGGCGTCATACCAGGTGTAGAAGCCAACTGTACAGGCTCAGTTACACTTGAAGTGGTCTTCGGATCTCCGGATAATTTCCAAAGCGAGGAGTTAATCTTCGACATAGTCCCGTTCCGCAGTGGCTATCACGCACTGCTCGGGCGAACCGCATTTGCCAAGTTCAATGCGGTGCCGCACTACGCATACCTCAAGCTCAAGATACCAGGCCCTCGAGGCGTCATCACGGTCAATGGAAACACCGAACACTCTCTCTGAACGGAGGAGCATACGGCGGCTATCGCAGCAGAAGTACAAAGCATCCTCTCAAGGCAATTCTCTAGTCCGGCCATTAAACGTCCGGACACCGTCAAGCGCGCTCGGAGTAACCTACAACAAGATCGCCTGGCACATTCCGAGCAAGCGTAGCAATGCGGCCCCAACCCCAGCCCTCGCGAACTTGCGAAACCAGTGTTGCGCACATAACTACACTCTAGAAATACCATGGGCATAGGGGGAGGGGCACCATCACGGCACGACCGAAACGCGTCTTAAACCGCACTAGGGCGGCCGATTTCTTAATTTTCTCTTATTTTCAGGACTCCATCCTTCGGAAGGCTTGTCCGGAAGTACAATTGCCGCACAAACGATACAACCAGGGAAGCAGAAAGCTACGCCGCACTACCGAACTCTAAGGTGGTCTCTATAATGAGCAGTATACCTGTTTCGCATAACATTCCGCAGCTCGCCCCTGGAAAGGACATATTTGATAGTCCCATCCTTTGCTTATCGCACTATTTGTATCGTTCTGCTTTGATCGCAGCTTTTTTAAATAAACAATGCATAGCTTCCGTCTATTATTGCATTACCTTTTTTTTACGAATATATGTTCATTAATGACATGTTGCAGCCGTACACTTTGGTATGGCCAATACGCCAGGGGCTTAAGTACCCCACAACATGGTGTGAGAAGTCCGAACTCTTTCACAAGTGCGGCACCCCGAACTTATAGCATTATATGCATTGGCTCTGAATCATGTCTTGGGTCAATAGTTGGGTTTGCCCGGCTCCTATGTTTTGGTACCTTACGTTCCATCATATCGGCTAAGGTAGCACTAGGAGAACTACTGCGATTGTGCCCTAGTTGAGCTGGGCTAAGCACCTCAGTAGAGAAATCTAAAACTGATCGTCATGATGAGGTGAGAGCTGGTCGTTGTTCGAGAGGTTTTCGAGTCCCTAAAGACTTATGCCACTTAGAGCGAGGAGTCGGCTTTGTCCGGCCTAGGTGTGGATAGCGCCCCGAACTCGGTCTTCCGAACACTATGGGCTTCACCGAAATTTAAAATTATAGAATTCTATGGCTAAGTGAGAGTGTTCAAGCATTATAGTCCGATTGCCTTGTTCGTTGTGTTAAGGGCCTCCCTCGAAGGACCCAAGAATGGGAAAAAGAGCGCTCATGTTTATCCCGAACACCCCAGCACTTGTGGCATGGGGGCAGAAGCCGACGACTTGCCATCTCCCAAATTTGATAAGTGGCCACACAGAAGGTAATATTTTGAATTCAAAAGCGTTGCTTTGCGCATATGAACAAGTTTTCAGCGTACAGGATCACAAATGCGAGTTTACTCAAAAATTACATCTTTGGAGCATTCATCCGCTATAAGGCGGGCACCCTTCAGGACGCCCTCATAATACGCTTCCGGGACGCGATGCTCCTTGCCCGGCGGCGGCCCGTCCTTCACCAGCTTCTCCGCATCCATCTTGCCCCAGTGCACTTTAGCACGGGCAAGCGCCCTACGGGCACCTTCGATGCAGACGGAGCTCATGATTACTTCAAGCCATGGACAGGCATCCACCAGCCGCCTCACCAGCCCGAAGTAGCTCCCAGGCAGAGCCTCTCCAGGCCACAGCCGAACTATGAGGCCCTTTACGGCCTGTTCGGCAACCAGGTGGAGCTCGACCATCTGCTTCAGCTGGTCGCTCAAAGGCACCAGGTGTCCAGCCTCAGCATACTGAGACCAGAACACCTTCTCCGTCGAGCTCCCCTCCTTGGCTCAGTAGTAGACGGCGGCATCAGACGCACTGCATTCAAATCTGCGAATGCTCCTGGAGAGCTCCGGACTAGGGTAAGTAACAAATAATTCACTTTCACGTGATTGCTTTGCATAATGAATGCCTTACCCGCCGCTATCTTCTTCATCGTGTCAATTTCTTTGAGCGCTTTCTGGGCTTCGGCCTTGGCAGACTTCACACTTTTGAGGGCTGCCGCAAGCTCGGACGCTTGCGTCTTTGAGTCAAGCTCCAAACTCTCGTGTTTTTTCATGAGAGCCTGGAGCTCTTTCTGCACCTCCTCCACCCGCGCCTCCTGCTTCTCTCTCTCTCTCTGTGCGCTCCACGGTCGCCCTGTTTTCGGCCTCAGACAGCGCTTGCTTAAGGGTTGCCACCTCGGCCCTGGCCCCTATAATAGCACGTTGATCCTGTCATTTTTTAAAACCACATCTTCTCTATATAATTGCGCAAGGTATTACTTACCTTCCTTCTCCTCGAGTTGCTTCTTGGCATGGCCGAGCTCGTTCTCGGACCGCATGAGGTTCTGCTTCAGCGTATCCACCTCCGCAGTCAGTGCGGCGGAGGCCAGCAGTGAAGCCTGCATACGCATATTGACTTGATTATGTGAGACTCCTGCGATTATTAGATCCTCTATTCGGCTTTTCTTTCCGAACGCCAAACAGAGCATCAGGGGCTACTGTCTATGAGGTAATATTCTTTACTTACCTCAAAGCCTATTAGAAGGCTGGCACAAGCTTCAGTCAGTCCGCTCTTGGCGGACTGAACCTTTTGGATCACTGCACTCATAATAGTGCGGTGCTCCTCATTGATGGAGGCGCCGTTAAGCGTCTCCAGCAAATTGTTCGGTGCCTCCGGTTGGACGGAGGTCACCAGCTCGGTAGGCTTGCTCCTCTTGGAAGGAGGCTGCCTACCGGAGTCCAGAACCGTTAAAGGTTCCGGCGCGGTGTCCGGCTCAAGGCCGGACTTGGAGCCCTTGGGGGTTCTATCCCCTTTATGCCTGGAGTCCGGGAGGTTGCCTCGCGGCGCCTCCAGGACCACCTCCTCCTGGCTTGGAACCTGTTGGGACGCCACTTCGGCATCGTCCGTAGGGTGGGGGGAGGAAGCCGTCGGAAGCGAATTCACATCCGACGAGTCCAGGGAGCCGCTCGACGACTCGTCGAGCCCGGCCTTGGGCGGACTGCACAATCATGTTCAACGTAAGGAAAAGTTGTGCAATGGGGGAATACTATGAATCACTCTGGTATCCGGATACTTACGATTTCGCCAGGGGCTTGGCCATGTGCGGCCACTCCTCTTCGCCGTCGTCGGCGTTGGTGGAGTAGTCCGGAGGAGGGGTCTTCCCCCTCTTGGACCCTTCAGCCTCCCCGGTTGGGGCGGCTGAGGGAGTCCTGTATTAGGGGGTGTCCGGATGGCCGGACTATACCTTCAGCCGGACTCCTGGGCTATGAAGATACAAGAATGAAGACTTTGTCCCGTGTCCGGAAGGGACTTTCCTTGGCGTGGAAGGCAAGCTTGGTGATATGGATATGTAGATCTCCTACCATTGTAACCGACTTTGTGTAACCCTAACCCTCTCCGGTGTCTATATAAACCGGAGGGTTTTAGTCCGTAGGACAACATATAGAACAACAATCATACCATAGGCTAGCTTCTAGGGTTTAGCCTCTCCGATCTCGTGGTAGATCTACTCTTGTACTACCCATATCATCAATATTAATCAAGCAGGACGTAGGGTTTTACGTCCATCAAGAGGGGGTAAAACTTCATGTCCCTTGCCTCCTGTTACCATCCGGCCTAGACGCACAGTTCGGGACCCCCTACCCGAGATCCGCCGGTTTTGACACCGACATTGGTGCTTTCATTGAGAGTTCCTCTGTGTTGTCGCCATCAGGAAGGATGCCTCGCCCCGTCTTTAAAGACGGCACCGTTGCTAAGGGAGCTTTGGCTGTCGGCCAAACCCTCCGGCTATGTGGTTTTCTTATGACCGCCTGTTCGGCTTCTGTGCCAACAATGACCTCTCGAGCCATCGAAAACAATCTTCATGTCAGCTCGGAACTCACCGAGCAGTTGGATCCAATGGAGCTCTCCTCCATAAACGAGCTCTTGGATCGCATCGCCGCCCTGGGAGTCGCTACGGATTACGACCAGATTGGGCCTAAACCCGATCTGAGAGAAATTAACTCTCCCCAAGTCACCCATCACGTTGCCGTGGTAGAGGGACAGTGCGGCGACCCTTCATCTATCTTAAGGACGTGCTACGTCCGGATTCCCGATCCCTCCAAGCCGGATACCCGCGAAGGGGAGGATATCACTCAAGACGTGAACTTAGAGTCAGGCGACGGGCTGGATTCATTGGACAACATCCAGGAATCCAAATTTTCGAGTTCGGAAATTCCTCGGCCTTTGAGCCTCAAATTGGGTGAGGCTTCGGATTTAATTCCACCCATCCACCCGAACATAAGCGATCTATCCCAAATCAGGCAAGAGCCCGATGAAACAGTACATCATTACTGGGCCAGATTCCTCCTGGTTAGGAACAGGATAAGGGACTGCCGCGAGGAAGACGCAATCTCAATCTTCTGCAATAATTGCATGGACAAGGGAATCCTCAACGCCATAAGTCGCCGTGATATTACACGCTTCGCTGACTTAGCGTCCATTGTACAAAAGTACTGTGCGATGGAAAGCGCGTGGAAAACCGAAATAAAATTTTGGGACGATCCGGCCCTGAATACAAACCCAGTCCAAAATAAAATGGTGCATCATCGCCAGACACCCGGGTCAAACACCAAAAAGCAAAAACCCTCTACATGTCATGGAACTGTACTGGAAGGATGGCTTAATGGACCCTGTAAAATTCACAGTACAGAGGCCGCCACACCAACTCACAGCCTTAGAGCATGTTCGATACTCCGGGAGGTGGCCAAAATTGGCGAAGATCTCTTAATTCCGGAGGCCACAGAAAGCCACCCCAGAGAGACCAATACGGTATTAACAGTCTTCGATACTTTCCTATCAAATAATATGCAAAAAAGGACACTCCACAGCCTTGCCGAAGTCTACCAAGTAGCAACAATAAACCCATGGAGTGACACGGCTATTACCTTTAACGCCAGTGATGAACCTAAATTCCGAACAGCCCGAGCACCAGCCGCATTGGTCCTCAGTCCAATAGTGGACGACTTTCGTCTTACCAAGGTACTCATGGACAGGGGCAGCGGATTGAACCTCATTTATGAAGAAACCCTTCAAAAAATGGAAATAGACTGGAACCGCATTGAGCGAAGCAGCACAACCTTTAGAGGAATAATCCCCAGTCGGGAAGCGCGCTGTACAGGAAAAATCACACTAGATGTGGTGTTCGGCACGCCGGATAATTACAGGTCCGAAGAGGTCACGTTCCATGTGGCTCCGTTCAGCAGCGGTTATCACGCTCTGCTAGGGAGGGAAGCGTTTACAATCTTCCAAGCAATACCCCATTACTGGTACATGAAGCTCAAGATGCCCGGGCCTAACGGGATCATCACTCTCGCTAGTGATCCGGACATAGCACTCCGCGCCGAAAACAAGACAGCCGCACTGGCCCTCGAGGCACTATCCGAAGCCCTAGCGGCTGAGGAACTGACTGCGCTGCGCTCCATGGTGAATAGGGACGATGTGGTACTCGGCAAAAGATCCAAGTCCACCTCCTTTAAACCGGCGGATGAAATAGTCAAATTCCAGGTCCATCCAACGGACCCCAATAAAACAGCTTCCATCGGGGCACAGTTAAGCCTTGATGTAGACGCCGCACTGCGAGAGTTCCTATGAGAGAACTGGGACATTTTTTCCTGGCACCCTTCAGACATGCCAGGAATCCCACGCAGGCTGGCCGAGCACAGCTTAAATATCCTAAAAGGATTCCAACCTATCAAACAAGCTCTTCGGCATTTTTCTGAACCTAAGAGACAGGCCATGGGAGAGGAGCTAGCAAAGCTATTGGAGGCCGGATTCATCAGAGATATAAAACATCCGGACTGGCTAGCAAACCTGGTGATGGTACCAAAGAAGGACAAATCCTGGCGCCTGTGCGTTGATTTTAAAGACCTTAACAAGGCTTGCCCAAAGGATCCCTTCCCCCTCCCCTGCATCGATCAAATTATCGACGCTACCATAGGACACGATTCATTATGTTTCCTCGACGCATATTCCGGCTACCATCAAATCAAGATGGCAGAATCAGACCAAGCCGCAATGGCATTTATCACACCATACGGCCCATTCTGCTTCAACACAATGCCCTTCGGGCTCAAAAACGTTGGCGCAACATATCAGCGCATGATTCAGACATGTCTGGCAAACCAGATCGACAAAACAGTGGAGGCATATGTAGATGATGTGGTCGTCAAAACAAGACATGTCAAATCTCTAGTAGATGACTTGAGGCTCACATTTGATAACCTCCGAACATACGACATCAAGCTCAACCCGGAAAAATGTGTTTTCGGCGTCCCAGCCGGAAAGCTCTTGGGCTTCATTGTATCCGGTAGAGGAATTGAAGCAAATCCAGCCAAGATCCGAGCTCTGTCACAATTGGATATCCCAAAGGACCTCAAACAAATACAAAAGTTAACTGGATGCAGGGCGGCTCTAAGCCGCTTTATCTCCCGCTTGGGAGAAAAGGCCCTACCCCTTTACCGCCTCCTTCGGCGCACCGAACACTTCGAATGGACGGATGCAGCCATGGCCGGACTCGACGAAATAAAAGCCATATTGGCAACAAACCCAGTCCTGGCCGCGCCAAACATTGGCGAACCAATGCTATTGTACATTGCAGCAACACATCAGGTTGTAAGTGCAGTGCTCGTCGTCGAATGAGAAACGGATGGACACAAATTCCCCCTTCATGCAAATCACGATACCCGCATTATCAAAAGATTGCTTACGCGGTATTCATGGCATCCCGGAAGCTACGACACTACTTTCAAGAGTGTTCAATAACAGTAGCCTCAGAAGTACCACTTAACGATATTATAAACAACCATGACGCAACGGGCCGGATTGCGAAATGGGCCATTGAGCTCCTCCCGTTTGACATAACTTATAAGCCACGGCGAGCCATCAAGTCGCAAGTTTTGGCCGAGTTCGTCGCAGAATGGACGGAGGCCGAACACCCTAAAGAGTACGGCACATATTCAAATTGGATCATGCATTTCGATGGCTCCAAGATGTTGGCCGGACTAGGAGCTGGCGTCGTTTTGACGTCCCCCACAGGAGACACAGTTCAATATGTACTCCAGATTATGTACACAGACTCCAACAATGCAGCCGGATATGAGGCCCTTTTACATGGTCTCCGGATGGCAGTATCCATGGGCATTCAACGCCTAGAGGTGCGCGGGGACTCGAACCTCGCAATATCCCAAATAAATGGAGACTTCGATGCCAAGGATCCAAAAATGGCAGCTTACCGCAACGTCGTCCTAAAAATGTCAGCTCGGTTCGAAGGGCTTGAATTTCACCATATAGCCCGGGAAAATAATCAGGCGGCAGATGTCCTGGCACGCATCAGCGCAAAATGCGATGTAGTCCCCCCAACTTCTTCTTGGAAAGGTTGTTCAAGCCATCCGTAGTATGGGAACGGGAGCCGAACAATAACAGCCCGGACCCAACCGCACTGCCCGACACCGAACATCCTGACACAATCGGAGGCTCTGCCAATGAAATAACACCTTCAGCCCACGTAATAATGGCCGTCATCGCCCCATGGACAGAACCATTCCTCGCCTACCTTACTAGGTAGGAACTCCCCAAGGACCAAAATGGGGCACGCTGCATAGTGCGGCGATCCAAAGCCTACAAAGTCCACGAGGGAGAGCTTTATAAGAAAAGCACTACCAGAGTCCTTCAAAGGTGCATCTTCGAAGAGGAAGGGCGGAACCTCCTGGCTGAAATTCATGCCGGACTCGGCGGTCATCATGCTGCAGCTCGGTCCCTTGTAAGCAAGGCCTTCCGTACAGGCTTTTATTGGCCGACGGCCCGGGCAGATGCCCAGGACTTAGTCCAACGATGCGTCGGTTGCCAGCTCTTTGCAAAGCAAAGCCATATGCCACCCACCGCCCTCCAAACTATCCCCATCACTTGGCCCTTTGCGGTCTGGGGGCTTGACATGGTTGGACCCCTTAAAGGCGGAACCCACAAGCAAAAATATTTACTGGTCATGGTGGATAAGTTCACCAAATGGATAGAAGCCAAGCCTGTTAAGACGGCCAAATCCGGACCGGTGATAGACTTTATATCCGGGGTTGTACACTGTTACGGCGTCCCCCACATCATCATCACTGATAACGGCACAAAATTTACGGCCGACGAGGTAAAACTCTGGTGCAAAAACATGGGCATCAAGCTCGGTTGTGCTTCCGTCTATCACCCACAAACTAACGGCCAGGTCGAACGTGCAAATGGTCTTATCATGAGCGGCATCAAACCCAGATTAGTGCGGTCCCTCAAGGAATCTAATACGGACTGGGTAGAGGAGCTCGACTCCGTACTCTGGGGGCTGCGGACCACGCCGAATCGCACCACCGGATACACACCATTCTTTATGGTGTACAGCGCAGAGGCAGTTTTGCCTTGCGACATAATTCATGACTCACCTCGAGTGCGCATGTACGAAGAAAGAGAAGCCGAGCTCGATTGGCAGGACAGTTTGGACGCATTGGAGGAGGAGCGTGATGTGGCAAAAGCCCGTTCCGCATTCTATCAACAGCAGGCTCGAAGATACCAAAGCAGAGAAGTACGGGCCAAAAATTACAATGTTGGCGAATTAGTTCTACGCCTGCCGGACAAGAAAAAGGACAAACTCAAGCCCAAGTGGGAAGGTCCCTTCATAATTGACCAAGTCCTGACTGGTGGAGCGTACCGCCTGCGAGATGCATCGGATAACCGACTCGAGCCGAACCCATGGAACGCAGCCCGTCTCCGAAGATTCTATGCCTAGCGCCGGACTCTGTGTTTGTCTCCTTCCTCTGTCCATTTTTTATATACTGTTTGTCTTACATTTCTCTCCTCCCATTCCTTTCTCTTATAGCCTTTAAAGGCTCATCAAATGACGTGCTATTCGCACTCATTAAACTTGGGGGCTTCTTTTAACAGAAGCTTATTTATACGGGCTTCATGCCCAACACATGTGTTACACTTCTGCATGTACCTTTTATTTCACCATTATATGCATTGATATGACTTAAGTTTTGGCCAAGCTGGGTTGCCTGGCTCCTGTGCTTACCCCTACGTTCCCGATTATTCGGCTAGGCGGTAAAGGGAGCACCTCTGTGATTGTTACTGCCAGATCAGCCGGATGTGTACCTCAGACTGCGTGAAGCCGAAAGCTAGCATTCTTAAGGGAATATTCGGTCGGTGACCTAAAAGATGATCTTTTCACTTATTTATTTATGCGCCCCTAGATGCTTTTTCCCGTGTCTTTTTCACAAAATGGGCATGCATTTTAGGGCATGCCTCCCAAGGAAAGGAACCCCTAACGGAACTATTCTCCCTGGAAGATGTTTCTTACTAACCATGTAATATAACATAACTAGTCGGGCACTTATCTGTTCACGCACTAATGACCCCTACGCCTGGTCTCCATGCATTCCCCGGTTCTTATATAACCGCATGGGAATTCGTACACACTCCGGACCGTCAGGTCCCGAGGCTGAAGCAAAAAGGTCGGCCATGACAAACGATCTACAATCCGGCTAGAAGGCATTATAAATGTCAATTAAATTACATAGTCATTCAGACTGATTGTATTCCTCCTCAATACCATCTAACATGTTGTCTAATTTACAGTCCTGCTGGGAATACTTTGCGGCCAATTCTACTTGGCCGTATAATAAGCTTACAGGGATCTCCTTCCCATCGCGTCCCACAGGACCGACCTCGGCCATGTGGTTGGGGTCAGCCTTTGTGTACCGCGTCTTCACCATGGCCCAGGCCTCCCTAGCGCCTCGACGGCAGGCCGATATCTTCCACAATCGGAAGCGCCGCCGTGCTCCCTTTAGCTTCTCCACAAGCTCTCCAAGACCTTCAGGCATGGAGATTGATGGCCACAAGGCCTGGGCGACGCCTTGCATCGCCTGCCGAACTCACTCGAGCAGTTGCGAGAGCTCGGGAAGAAGGTCACCCGTAGAACTGGGCATCTCCTCTGCAGGACGACCTGTTAGCACACCTACAGACATTACTCTGTTAGTCGGCTTCCCCGCCGAACTTTTTTTCAAAGGTTCGTTCAAGCACTTACTAAATATGCCGCACCGAAGCCGCTGATTCTCCTTAACGGAGTCTGACAGCTGGGCACGAACATCTTTCAGGTCGACGCCCAGCTTGGTGTTGGCATCTTGGAGATCATTCTTCTCCCGCCTCACCTTTGTCAGTACCTTCTCACCAACCTTCAGCTGGCGTAGGAGTTGTTGCCTTTCCGGACTCAATCTGGCGCCATCTGCAATTTCATTTGTCAGATTCGCACCCATGACGCGCTTCGCAAAATAATTATCTTTCGAAGTGTACATTACCAGCGGGGGTCTCCTTGGGCTCCCCTGCCGCGGCTAGTGCGGCCTCAAGTTGGGCTTTGCACTCTTCCAGCTCCTGGGATAGTTGGGAATTCTTTTCTGTAAGAACCTGCATAACAAATGATCCTTAAATCAGTTATTCTAACTGTTTCAAGTCTCGGGGGCTACTGGTATATATATATAATTACCAAAATTTTCTTACCCATATGTCTTTTACATATTGCTCCGTGGCTCTGGCTAGACCATTTTGAGTGGCACGGAGGTACGCATCTCCCGAATTGAAGGCATCTAATGCCTCTCGGGAGAAACAAGCGTCGCGAAGAATTGTCCGGCGACGCCTGTGGTTCATGGCACTCTGCACCTCAGAGTTGGTGGTAGACAACCTGTCCACATCCTCCGTCGGAGGAGCGTCCGGTGCGCGCCTCGTGTTCGCCTCCACCTTCGGACCAGGCTTTGGAGCCTGGCTGGTGGAGGCGCGATTGGCAGCCTCTCCGGATATAGTCCGGCGAGGTCTCTTTGTCCTGAAGAGAGCACGAGCGTTAATATGCCTTGAAGGTATAACACCTGGGATAAGGGGGTGTGCTATACCTTTTCGTTGACGCCTCAGTCCGGACTGCACTTCTTTTCTGCCCACGGGGCCCTGCGGCCCCTTGTTGGCTTGTCACCGCAGGTTCGGCCTCCCGTCTCAAAAACCTCCCCTGCAAAGCTTGGTTGTAATCAGGAAACTGAAAACACGAGAGGGCGGACCCCTATTCGGGGTGCTGGGACTTCGATCTCAGTTACCTGGGAGGCCGGGATTAGCCCTGGGTAATCGGCCGTAGTGGCCACCAAGGCGTTGTCCTTGCTCAATTGATGGAATACTCCACCAACCAGCTCCACAGATAAGTCCGGATCCTCTTGAGAGGCCGGGTCGAGGGACCGTCCTGGGTCCTCGTGTTGTAGAGAAGGGTTGTTTATTTCTTTAACAGCCTGGCGCAGTTCCTGCGTTGAAGTCGGTAGACTGAATATTTAACAATGGGAATATAAAACGGATGGGCAAGTAAACCACTTACCCAGCTTGGGGGATTGTACATAGAAAATCCACCCTGCGGGTTGACGCGGAGAAATTCCTCCTCTTCTCCCTTGTACAAAGCGGACAAGGTCTTTGTTAGGGCCATAGCCGAATCCGGTCCCTTACGGCCGTAGCAGGTGGCGTCGTCCTCCCCATTGAAATCCCACATGGGGTGGCCTCTGTACTGTAGCGGCTGCACCCCTCGCATGATGCATGCGGCCATGACCCCGATCATGGTCAGTTCGGAATGAGCTAGCAATCTTATCCGGCCCATCAGGTAATGGACGTCCTTGTCACTTTCCCTCTGAGGGCTCCATGGACGCCAACTTAGGCGCTTCTTTAGTGGAGCACTGTCGAACTCAGGGAGGCCGATCCGGACAGGATTCGGCAGCGGGACGTCCTCTATGTAAAACCATTCCAAAGGCCAGTCCTCGGACGCCTTCTTTGGGGTTCCGGATAGATATCCGGTCCCGGCGATGCTCCACACTTCGGCTCCGCCCACTTGAAATATTGACCCCTTCTGAGAACGGGGCACAAGGCAGAATAGCTCTTTCCATAGCCCGAAATGAGCCTCAACACCCAAAAATAGCTCGCAGAGGGCTACGAAGCCCGTGATATGCAATATGGAGGCAGGCGTAAGATTGTGTAGCTGGAGGCCATAGAACTCCAGGAGCCCCCGGAGAAACGGATGGATTGGAAATCCGAGCCCTCTTATTAAATAAGGGACAAGGCATACCCGCTCTCCTTTGGAGGGATCAGGGGCACTCTCCGCTTGCTCTCCGCCAGTATAGATGGCAAGACTGGCTCGAACCGGGACCATATAGGCCGAGGGGAGAAATCCCTTGGTCTGGAGCGTTACTAGCTCGCTATGCGGGATGGAGCATCTCTCCCAATATCCAGGCTGAGGGCTGGAAGGGCGAAAGGAGGAGTTGTGACGGCTGGCCATGGTAGAATGGACCTTTGTCGGATGCACTCTGATGAACACTTGCGAAGGGGAGAAGGTGTGGTTTGGATCTAAATCCTCATCCCTTTAAATGGGCGGCTCATTTACGCGGCTAGGGGTGTGGATGTAAAAACACTCAGACTTTTCATACTCGTTTGACACGTGGGAGACGGCCATTATTGGGCGTAGAAGCCAAGGAGCGCAACATTTACAAGAAACCGGAATTATTCGACAGGTACACGGAATTTGGAGGAGAACCTGCCTTGCAATGCCGAAGACAATCTGCGCGCCGGACTCGACGTCATTGAAGCCTGGTTCGGGGGCTACTGAGGGAGTCCTGGATTAGGGGGTGTCCGGATGGCCGGACTATACCTTCATCCGGACTCCTGGGCTATGAAGATACAAGAATGAAGACTTCGTCCCGTGTCCGAAAGGGACTTTCCTTGGCGTGGAAGGCAAGCTTGGCGATACAGATATGTAGATCTCCTACCATTGTAACCGACTTTGTGTAACCCTAACCCTCTCCGGTGTCTATATAATCTGGAGGGTTTTAGTCCGTAGGACAACATATAGAACAACAATCATACCATAGGCTAGCTTCTAGGGTTTAGCCTCTCCGATCTCGTGGTAGATCTACTCTTGTACTACCCATATCATCAATATTAATCAAGCAGGACGTAGGGTTTTACCTCCATCAAGAGGGCCCGAACCTGGGTAAAACTTCGTGTCCCTTGCCTCCTGTTACCATCCGGCCTAGACGCACAGTTCGGGACCCCCTACCCGAGATCCGCCGGTTTTGACACCGACAGCGGCCTTCCTTTTCTTCCCTCCCCCCGCTGGGGGGGAGAGGTCTCTTCTTCCTCGTCGTCTTCAGGGGAGGAGCAAGCCTTGGAGTCGTCGGATGGTGAATCCAACACCTCCTGGCGTCGGGCACTCTTTCAAGTCCCCATGGCCTTCTTCTTGGCCTTCTTCTCCAGCACCACGTAAGGTGCCGGAACCAGCAGCTTTGCCAAGCGAGCGTCCGCTGGGCCTTCGGGCAAAGGAGCCGGACAGTTGATCTTGTCGGATTTCGGGTTCCGGCAGACCCTTGAGGTTCGAACACTGGGGTGCACACGGAGATTTCGCCTCCTACCTACCTGCACCCCTCCGCCACGAAAAGATCTAAGCTATGGAAAGAACTACACGAGAGACACAGGGTTTATACTGGTTCGGGCCACCGTTGTGGTGTAATACCCTACTCCAGTGTGTGGTGTGGTGGATTGCCTTTTGGGCTGACGATGATGAACAATACAAGGAAGAACAGCCTCGCGAGGGTCTGTTCTTGGCTGGGGGGATGAACTGCTGGGAGGAGTTCAGTCACCCTTCTCTCTCTCTCTCTCTCTCTCTCGGTTGTCCTCCTTCTTGATTCTATCCTCCTCCTTCCTGATTCTCGATCGATGCCCCTCTCCCCTGGGGGTGGCTAGTCCTATTTATAGAGGCCCTGGTCCTCTTCCCAAATATCGAGCGGGAAGGGAGCCAACAATGGCGGGCTAGTTTGAAGGGGGACAGCTAGTACCAGCTATCCTGACAAAAGTAGTCTTCGCCTGCACAAAGCTCTAGTGGTGACGCCATCGTGGGCTCCACGATGACCTCCGTCTTGCAGTCCTACTGGTCTTGGTCTTGTTGCACCGAAATGGCAACCTTTGCCCGATGCCTCGGTACTTCGTGGCTGCGCTTGCCCCCTTTGCACCAAAGGGGAAAGGAGGACACTGCGCGGGCTGGCACCCGCCTGGCGCCCTTGGTCGTCATGGCTTGCGTCACGGGCACCTTGTGAGGTACCCCGCCTTGATCTCTCCGCCTCCTCGCGAGCCAGCCTGATGAGGCCGTGCCTGAGGAAGCTCCACGTCATCCGCCCCGTGAGGCTTGGCCCCTCGCAAGGGTCTTGAGTCTGTGTTGGTGAAGATGGGCCGTGCTGGGCCCCCCTTTAAGCCACGCCGCAGGCCACAGGCAGGCAAGTCTGGGGACACCGGTTCCCAAAATGCTCACAGTAGCCCCCGGGCCAAAGGCGCGCCCGGACTTGGCCGTGCAGGGAGGCGGAAGGGCAAGAACAAAGCGCCGCAGGCCCTAACAGCCTGCGGCCTCGGGCGCCGCGTGGCGGTTGATCGGACATGGGCGCCTTAGCAACCGCGCGAGTTGATAAAGGAGTGGCATCCGCCTAGGCTTTGCTTCTTGCTTTCCCCGGTTGCTGCTCAGATCCCCTTTCTTGCACCTCTCCTTCCTTCCTCCAAAATTTCCAGATCTACTCCGACCGTGTGACCTAGGAAGCCATGGCACCTCGTCAACCCCCGGCCATAGCTTGGTACTCGTCTGCCCTGGACTCGCCGAACGTGTTGGAGGCGAGCCTTGCCCGGTTGCGCCGGATGGCGACGGCGCGGGGCATCAACGGGGCGAAGGTGTTCTAGGCCGGCTCCGCCACCCCTGAGGGTCAAGGGAGCACCTTCTATCCGTTCTTCGTAAGTGCCATTGTTGCTGGCCTGGTGCCTCCCTTCTCCGAGTTATTCTTCTCTGTCCTCCGCCATTATAAGCTACAGGCTCTGCATCTCCACCCCAACTCCATCCTTCTCCTGGCAATCTTCGCCTATTACTGCGAGGCTCACGTAGGGGTGCAGCCCTCAGTGGCCTTGCTGCTCCACTACTTCTACCTCCGGACCTCTCGCGGTCCTGCTTCCGCGTGCATGAGCTTCATCGCGTACGGTGGCGCCATTGCCATCTCAAACCCCGGGAAAAGGATTGAGGGCTTCAGGAGCAAGTGGGTCTTGGTGGATGCTGGGTGCATCCACCCTCTGCTGATCTTGCCCACGGAGCAGCCCATGAGCTCCAGCGATTAGGGTCAAGCGGAGCTCGCGGACCCCCGCGTGAAGCTGGTGTTGGAGAAGATGGACGCGGATCTGAGGCCGGCCAACATGGCAGCGGCGAAGCTGACCGACACGTCGCTGCTGAGGGAATTCCTGGAGCACCAGCTGGCTCCGCTGCGGCAGTACTCACTTCCGATGTGGAGGCCCCGTCCAAGCCCCGCGGCCTTAGCCGACGGAGATCTGGCTGCGGTCCTCCAATCTCTAGTCAGGGGCGATGTGGCGAGGTTGGTGGGTGCTCCTACGCCCTTGTTCCTCCGCGACGACTGGGAGCAGGTAGTGGAGTCCATGCCCGTCTTCAACGGGGATGGGCCCGTGCCCATGGAAACTCCCGAGGAACCGGTGGACGTGCCCTCTGACGACTCCAGCGAAGAGGAGGAAGGAGGGGAGCGGGAAAAAGGGCCTGACTCCGAGGCGACTGACGGAGAGTCGAGGGCTCCCCTCCCCCGGCACAGGTCCCGTGTTCTCCGCCTCTCTCTGAGCGATGGCGACGAGGACGACGACGAGCAGGATGGCGGGAGCTTGCCCCCGATCCCGAAGAAGGACAGGACCGGGCTGATCTCCCGCGGGTCTGCCCCGGCCCCGAGGCGGACCGCAGACGCACCTTCCGCTTCCAAGCTTCCCGAGGTTGACCATTCCAGCCAGCTTTCAGGCTTCAAATTTGGCCGGAGGCCACTTGAGCTCACTGGCGACGACCCGTAAGCATTTGATTCTTGTCTTTATTTCTTGCTCTGCTTCTGAGGCTTGACGTCCGCGTCTCTTGGACAGGCTGGCGCCCGCAGCAAAGAAGTCGAAGGGAGGTCCTGAGGTTCCATCCGTGGCAGCGCCTCTGCCCGCGAAGGAGGGTGACCGCGACGCACAGGCTTCTCCTGCCCGGTCGTCCTTGCGAGGCCTGGCTGAGCCGGCTGGGGCGAGCTCAGCCCCCACGGCCCAAGTGACTCCCGAGGTGTCCTTGCCTGCCGCCGCCACTACAACCGTTGGGGCGCGGCAGACTCTGCCTAAGGATGCTGTGGCCGCGCTGCCGCCTTCTCCTCCTACTCCACCGGCTGCTATCTCTCCGACTCCTTCTACCGTTTTGTATCATGCTGTTGCTGAGCTGGACCGACTGCGGCAGGATCTTCTTGGCGCTGAGCCTCGCTTGGTGGCCGGGCGCTTGGAGCTGGCTTCAGGATGGGTTCGCTCCGACGCTTCGATTTGGGCGGCGCTGGTCCAGGCCTCGACGGCTTGCGACGAGGAGAAGCAGGCCATCCTTGAGGCGAAGGCTGCTCGTGACGCAGCCCTGGGGGAGGTGGTCAACGTCCGTGGTCGTTGCAAGGCATTGGAGGACGAGCTGCAAGGCCTATGGGACCAGCTCGCGAAAGAGGTCTGCCTTCGCCAAGAGCAGGAAGAAGGCGTGAAGGCTCGCGAGGCGGCCGTCAAGGAGAGGGAGGTCAAGCTCAGGAAACACCGCGACCGCCTAGGTGCGTTGGAGCAGGAGTTGGGGGCGAGGAAGGCCGAGCTGGACGACAAGGCCCTGGTTCTTGCCGAGGACCGTGTGGCCTTCACGGAGATGGAGGCGAAGGCTCGCTCCTCTCTAAGGATGCTTTACGACAGCGGCCTGGAGTGCCCGCTGGCTGGCGCCGAGGACGGCCCCGCCAAGCTGCTTCCCTTCCTGGTTCGCGCTCTTGAAGATGTCGCCCTTGGCCTTGGCCCCACGGCTGAGGCCGAGGCGCATGTCCTGTCTTCTGCAGCACTGGCGCAGGTGCTCACCCACATTTACCTTCGCGATCCCGACGTCGAACTCGATGGCCTGCTGGAGCCAGTAAGCGGCGAGCGTGCCGCTGCCGCTGCCGAGGCCGTGAAGGGTCATGCAGAGGCTCTGCTGGGGAAGTTCCGGGCCTTCAGCACCAAGCCGAAGCAAGGCGCTGCCGACCCCACTGCTCCATGAGGCGCACCCACTCCGCGCTGCTCCACCGCCGACAAGTGACTCCGTTGTGGCTCCTGTCCTGCCTTTAATTCCTGCACATGTATCATGCCTCGGGGAGGCGTTTAAACTTGCATTTGGCATTGAGATAACAGTGTGGACTGTAATATTTGCTTTTGAATTCCTTGAAATTTGCGCTTTCCCTTCCTACTTGCTTATGTTCTACGTCGGCAGAGCCCGGCCCCGTGCATGCCTCACCCAGCGTTGGTCCCGACCGGAAACCAGGACGGGGCCAAGGAGTGAGGGGCTACGTGACAAGTTAGGCTCCTGAGTCGCGATGCTCAGGAGTCCCCCTTGGCGCACGAACATCAAGTAGGGAGGTGTGATGTGGATGGATCTACCGTTCTACGTCTGCAGAGCCCGGCCCCGCGCATACCTCACCCAGCGTTAGCCTTTCGGAACTAAGGAGTGAGGGGCTACGTGACCAGTTAGGCTCCTGAGTCGCGATGCTTAGGAGTCCCCCTTGACGCTCAAACGGCCTTCATACCTTGGCTCAGCTCGGGGAGAGACGCGCGACGAACCAGGCCCGGGGGGACCTGGCTGGGCGGCGTGCGTCTGGGTGTGACCCAGGCGTAGCCCCCGTGCCCAGCCCCCTCGCGCGGCACTCCCGAGGGGAGGCGTTACGATGAGGCTAGACACTGAGCTCTGGGCTCCCTGAGGTTGATGCGGCCCGGGGGCCAACCTCAGTTGTTTATTACCAGCGTGGAGCATAGCGCTTTCGTATGTGTACGGGCATAGCCGCTCCTCGGCAGTGTCGTCGGCCAGCGCGGAGCATGGTGCTTCCACTGGTACATGGGAGGGGGCCCCCTCCGGGAGGAGCCCCCAGGGCGTGTACAGCCTCGCCCTGACACGTGGCTGGCATGGTAGGGCCTGGCGAGGTGTATCTGGGCACCCGTGAGCCAGCGCGGGACTCATGAGGCCCTACCTCTAGGCGGATTGCGCCTGGCACTGGGACTTATCTTGTGATGTGTCCCTGCAAATTTGGTTAGATGTCGGCACTCTACGTCCTCGGGTCCCGGCCCTCGAGCTGGTCTCAGTCGTTGCTGGTATGCCAGGTCGCGATGCCGTGGACAAGGCCAGAGGGTGAGGGCTGGAGAGCCAGTAAGAGCCCTGAGTCGCGATGCTCAGGTACCCCCCTTTAACGTGCAAGTGGTCGGCATGGAGAAGAAGAGGTGCCGTGGACCGGCACCAAATAATCAAGCATGGTGGGTATAACGCATAACCGGAAATAAATGCAAATGAGATACATGCTGCTGGGTCTGGCCCGAGCGACTTGGGGATGATGCAGCCCGAGGGGCGCCCCCAACAAGGTAAGCTAACAACATGAAATAAAAGGGATACACGCCGCAGGGACGGACCCACGCGGCCTGGGAATAATGCAGCCCTGGGGGGCGCTCC
Source organism: Triticum aestivum (assembly GCF_018294505.1). Lineage (NCBI taxonomy): Eukaryota > Viridiplantae > Streptophyta > Magnoliopsida > Poales > Poaceae > Triticum > Triticum aestivum. Next base: position 529,286,736 of record NC_057797.1, read on the forward strand.
CAGCTGGAAGTGAAACTTGAAAGATGTCACCTGATGACGTTGAGGACGAAGGGGTGTTGGTGTAGCAGACTCGGTGGGCTGCAGAAGCCGATCCTCATGAGCCCCCAGGCCCGGGGGCCTCGGGAGGCTCCGGAGGTGCTGGCGGCTCCCCGCGGACCATCTCCATCTCCGCCAGGGCTGCGGAACGCCTGGCCTCTTGTGCCTCCATGATGCCCCTCATGAGGCGCTGGTACGTGGCATCCGCGTTCGGCAAGCCGTAAGGCATGCGAACGTAGCTGTGGGGTGGACCCCCGCAGTGCCCCACTCGCGAGGGCCAGAGGCGCCCCAGAGAGGCAACTCGGTTGAGCCCTGGTATGTCGATGCAGATGCGCAGCCCACCATCCTCGCCTGGATGGGGAGCCACTGCTGGTAGACGGCGACCGCCTTTCATGACCCTTGACTCCTGTAGCTCCTGAATGGCCTTACTAACGAACTCCTGAGGGTCTGTCTCTCCTTGCCTTGCTCCTTCTTGAGGGAAACATGCTTCGAAACACGCCTCCATGTGGTGCCCAAGCGCCTCCCTCGTGACCCTAGCTAGGTCGGTGGCCCTCCAGGGGAGAGCCTCCGAGCCCTGCCTAAGGAGGGCGCCGGGCGCACTTTCCTATGCGATGGAAGGAGGTTCCCCCTGGGCAGGCGCGGGCCCAGAGGGGCCTGCCTCCTGAGGGGCCGGGCCGGACAGTGTCTTCTTCTTCTTGGGGCGGTCTCGGGAAGCCTCCTGCTTCTGCGATCTGGGTCTTCCAGTGACGCGGCCTGAAAGGCTCGTTCCAGGGAACACACCGCATCCTTCTCTTCACAGGGCACCGTGATGACTCCGCCACTTCCTGGCATCTTGAGGACATTGTAGCCGTGGTGAGTTACGGCCATGAACTTGGCCAGCGCTGGGTACCCAAGGATGGCGTTGTACGGCAGGCGAATGTGAGCGACGTTGAAGTCGATGAGCTCGGTGCGGTAGTTGTCGCGTGCCCCGAAGGTGACAGGGAGGCGGACCTGCCCAATCGGGACCGTGGAGCCGTCGGTGATTCCGGAGAAAGGCTTGGTTGGGTGAAGCTGGCTGTAGGGCACTTGGAGATTGTTGAATGTTTCCACGGACAGGACATTGAGCCCTACCCCGCCATCGATGAGGGTCCTGGTGACCACCATGTTGCTGACGATTGGAGAACAAAGCATCGGGAGGACTCCGGCTGTAGCCGCACACTTGAGCTGATCTGCTGAGCTGAACGTGATGGCACACGCCGATCACCTGAGAGGGCGCGTGGCTTCAAGCCTGGGGAGTACTGCATTCACTTCGCAGGCGAACTTCCTGAAGATGCGTTGAGAGGCTGGGGCCTGAGCCCCGCCCAGGATGCAGGCGATCGCGCGTGGCTCCTGGAAGCCCCCAGCCCCCTCGTCTTGGTGGCGGTCCTCGTTTCTCCTTGGCTGCGGCGGCAGCGGGGGGAGACCTGCGTTGCCTTGCGGGCGATCCTCGCGAGGCTGATCCCTCCAGTCTCCCTCGTGAGGCGGGTCTTGCCAGCGATCCTCGCAAGGTTGATCACGCCACCCTTGGCGTGGGCCACGGTCTTCCCAGCATCCTGCGTTCCTTCCTCCTCCTCGACCGTAGCCCCGGTCACTGCGGTCGGGGCGATGGTCGATCCTTCCTTACTACACGGCTCGGAGCTCTTGACATTCGTTGGTGTTGTGGGTGTGGAGGTCGTGGTACACACAGTACCGGCTGCCCTTGGAAGGTTCGGGCTGATCTCTGCCCCGCTTGGTGTCTGGTTCTGCCGCGAGCACGGCAGCCCCTTGCGCTTCACATCCTTGGCCTTGGGCTTCTTCTCTTCTGGGTCTGCGGCAGGCAGCTCGAGGAGGGAGAGATGCCCTTCCTCAGCCTTGGCGCACTTGGTTGTCAAGTTGAACAGCTCCAAGGAAGTGCACAGGTCTTCATGCATCGCCAGCTCCTCCTTCATCTTGACATCACGCACGCTGTCGGAGAAGGCTGAGATGATGGCCTCCTCAGTCACCTTGGGAATCTTGAGGCGTGCGTTGTTGAAGCGCTGGATGTACTTCTACAGGGTCTCCCCGGGTTGTTGCTTGATGTGGTGCATGTCGCTCACGGCGGGTGGCCGGTCGCGAGTACCTTGGAAGTTGGCGATGAAGCGGGCGCGCATCTCGTCCCAGGAGGAGATTGTGCCTGGAGCCAGGTTTAGGAGCCAGGTGCGGGCCTCGTCCTTGAGTGCCATGGGGAACCAGTTCGCCATGACCTTATCGTCTCCGTTGGCAGCTTCAATGCCCAGCTCATAGAGCTGGAGGAACTCCACAGGGTCAGCCGTGCCGTCGTAACGAGGAGGCAGGTCTGGCTTGAACTTGCCGAGCCACGCGACGCTGCGTAGCTCGGTGGTGAAGGCGCGGTGGCCTGCTATGGCCACGGGAGGCCTCGGTTGGCGGAGAGCTTGGTCTTGCATGTCCCCTCGCGCTGCAGCTGGGAGCAGCGCGGGGTCTTGACGCGCGGGAGCAGGAGCATGGTCGCGACGTGCTAGAGCAGGGAGCGCCCGGGCAGCTTCTTGCAGGCGAGGGACTTCTTGGCAGCTCTGCTCTTGCCGCGCTGGCACCTGGCAGAGCGGGTTCCGCCCAGGGGCCACGCTCCTTGGAGCCATGGCGCCTTCCTCAGGAGGCGGCCGGGGCGCCGCCGGAGCTTCGTCGCCCATGCGGGGCGGGGTGCGGTGCAGCGGAACGGACGGCGCAGGAGAGCCCCCTGCGGCGCGGACGAGCTCGGTGACGCGGTCGAGCCATTCTTCGTAGACATCGTCGACGAGACGGTAGCGCAGGAGCTCGTTTGCCGCGATGAGCGCAGCTCGAGCCTCCATGGGCGCGCGGAGCGCGCGGGACGAAGAACCAGCTGGGGTGAGCGAGGGAGTTGCGGTGCAGCCGTCTTGCCGCACGGACGGATGCTGAGACGATGCTTGCTGCTCGTCCACCGCCGGGCCGGTGGCGGTGTTGATGGCAGGTGACGGGGAACGGCGAGGACACCCACCGACAGGGGCCGTCTGGGCGACGCGGGAAGTGAGGGCGGCCCGGCGCTCGGCGCAGGCCCGACGAGCGTCAGACATGGGCGTGATGGTCGGAGGAGAACGGGGTGGTGGAAGACGAATTCCGACACACCCCTACCTGGCGCGCCAAATGTCGGATTTCGGGTTCCGGCAGACCCTTGAGGTTCGAACACTAGGGTGCGCGCGGAGATTTCGCCTCCTACCTACCTGCACCCCTCCGCCATGCAAAGATCTAAGCTATGGAAAGAACTACACGAGAGACACAGGGTTTATACTGGTTCGGGCCACCGTTGTGGTGTAATACCCTACTCCAGTGTGTGGTGTGGTGGATTGCCTCTTGGGCTGATGATGATGAAAAATACAAGGAAGACCAGCCTCGTGAGGGTCTGTTCTTGGCTGGGGGGATGAACTGCTGGGAGGAGTTCAGTCACCCTTCTCTCTCTCTCTCTCTCTCTCTCTCTCTCTCTCGGTTGTCCTCCTTCTTGATTCTATCCTCCTCCTTCCTGATTCTTGATCGATGCCCCTCTCCCCTGGGGGTGGCTAGTCCTATTTATAGAGGCCCTGGTCCTCTTCCCAAATATCGAGCGGGAAGGGAGCCAACAATGGCGGGCTAATTTGAAGGGGGACAGCCACCTTGACCTCTCCGCCTCCTTGCGAACCAGCCTGATGAGGCCGTGCCTGAGGAAGCTCCGCGTTGTCCGCCCCGCGAGGCTTGGCCCCTCGCGAGGGTCTTGAGTCTGTGTTGGTGAAGACGGGCCGTGCTGGGCCCCCCTTTGAGCCACGCCGCAGGCCGCACGCAAGCAAGTCTGGGGACCCCCGTTCCCAGAACACCGACAGATCTGTTCGGACATCTCCTGCCAATCCTGTCAAAGGTAAGGTAACTTAGATCCCGCATGGAGTCAAACTATGAAAAACTAATACCCTGTAAAAGGTGAAAACAGCTTACCTCACGGGCGTGACGCTGCATGCTGAATCCGCGATCCTCGGTAGCGGATGCGGGGGCCTCGGCGGCCTTGAAAACCACCTTCCAGGCATTTTCGTACGTCATGTCGAAGAGCCTGCTCAGAGTTCGGTGCCGCGCCGGGTCGAACTTCCATGGGTTGAAAGCCCGTTGTTGACACCGGAGGATCCGACGGATGAGCATAACCTGGACTACGTTGACAAGTTTCAGATTCCTGCCCACCAGGGTTTGGACACATGTTTGGAGTCCGGTCAGCTCTCCTTTTTTGCCCCGCGATAGGCCCATCTCTTTCCAGGAGGCGAGCCACATAGGGGGTCCGGATCGGAACTGGGGGCTGCGACCCATTCAGGGTCGCGCGGCTCGGTGATGTAAAACCACCCCGACTGCCACCCCTTTAGGGACTCCACGAAGGAGCCCTCAAAACATAGGACGTTGGGCATCTTGCCCACCATGGCTCCTCCGCACTCCGCTTGGGTGCCGCGCACCACCTTCGGCTTGACATTGAAAGTCTTGAGCCATAGGTCGAAATGGGGGCGGATGCGGAAGAAAGCCTCGCACACGACGATAAACGTCGAGATGTTGAGTACAAAATTCGGGGCCAGATCGTGGAAATCCAGGCCATAGTAGAACATGAGCCCCCGGACAAATGGGTGGAGAGGGAAGCCCAGTCCGCGGAGGAAATGGGGGAGGAACACCACCCTCTCATGGGGCCTAGGGGTGGGGATGAGCTGCCCCTCTTCGGGAAGCCGGTGCGCAATGTCGTTAGACAAGTATCCGACCTTCCTCAGCCTTTTGATGTGTCCCTCCATGACGGAGGAGACCATCCACTTGCCTCCCGCTTCGGACATGGCTGGAGAAGGTTGAGGTGGGGTGTGCGGACTTGGGCGCTGGAGCTCGAGTGCGCGGAAATGGATAGGCAAAGGAGGAAGAAGGCGTGGATGAAAAGGTGGATCCTTATCCCCTTATATGGGCAGACGCGAGTATGCGCCCCCACCAGCCTTGTAAAACTCGCTTATCTCCCAAGCGCCGTAGTCAATGGCGCGGTTGGGTTACCCACACCCGTATTGATGAGAATCCCGGAATAAGGGGACACGATCTCTGCTTTAACAAGACGTGCCAAGGAAACCGCCTCGCTAAACGCGCTGAGGTGGGACAGTAAAACGATTCGAATAAAGACTTGGCCGTGGTGTGATGTCACACTACGGAATACGTCAGCAGATTAGATTTGTGTAAATGTTATTCTCTCTATGGCAATATGTGGAAACTTATTTTGCAGAGCCGGACACTACCTTTGTGTTCAAAATCTTCTATGAAGTACTTGGAGGAGGAACCCTCCTTGCAATGCCGAAGACAATCTACGCGCCGGACTCGTCATTGAAGCCTGGTTCAGGGGCTACTGAGGGAGTCCTGGATTAGGGGGTGTCCGGATGGCCAGACTATACCTTTGGCCGGACTCCTGGACTATGAAGATACAAGATTGAAGACTGCGTCCCGTGTCCAGAAGGGACTTTCCTTGGCGTGGAAGGCAAGCTTGGTGATACGGATATGTGGATCTCCTACCATTGTAACCGACTCTATGTAACCCTAGCCCTCTCCGGTGTCTATATAAACCGGAGAGTTTTAGTCCGTAGGATGAACGACAATCATACCATAGGCTAGCTTCTAGGGTTTAGCCTCTCTGATCTCGTGGTAGATCTACTCTTGTACTACCCATATCATCAATATTAATCAAGCAGGACGTAGGGTTTTACCTCCATCGAGAGGGCCCGAACCTGGGTAAAACATCGTGTCCCCTGCCTCCTGTTACCATCTGACCTAAACGCACAGTTCGGGACCCCCTACCCGAGATACGCCGGTTTTGACACCGACAGTCTCCTTTTAATAGAAAATCGGAACAAAGCATTAGCACATAGTGAATAGATGAACTCCTCAAACTACGGTAGTCACCGGAAAGAATCCCAATTATTGTCACCTTTGGGTACGCGGATCATAACATGTAATAGGTGCATACAACTTGCAAGATAGGATCAAGAACACAAATATATTTGTGAAAACATAAAGGGTTCAGACCTAAAATCATGGCACTCGGGTCCTTGTCGCAAGCATTAAGCATAGTAAAGTCATAGCAACATCTATCTCAGAACATAGTGGATACTAGGGATTAAGCCCTAACAAAACTGACTCGATTACATGATAAATCTCATCCAACCCATCACCGTCCAGCAAGCCTATGAAGGAATTACTCGGTCCTAGTCGTGAGCATCATGAAATTAGTGACGGAGGATGGTTGATGATGACGACAGCGTCGAATGCCCCTGTTTGGAACCCCGAACGGACTCCAGATCAGCCTTCCCGGTGAAGAATATGATGTGGCGGTGGCTCCATTTCGTAAAACGCGATGATTCCTTCTCTCTATTTTTTTGGACGAATAGGTACTTGAGGAGTTGGAGTTAGGGTTGCAGGAGCTGCTAGGGGCCCACAAGCCTACTAGGCGCGCCCCCTGGGCTTGTGGCGCCCTGGTGGGCCCCCTCTGGTATTTCTCTTCATCAATATTTTTTATATATTCTGAAAATAATCTTCATAAAGTTTCAGCTCAATCCGAGAACTTTTGTTTCTGCACAAAAATAACACCTTGGCAATTCTGATGAAAACAACGCCAGTCTGAGTTAGTTTCATTCAAATCATGCAAATTAGAGTCCAAAACAAGAGCAAAAGTGTTTGGAAAAGTAGATACGTTTGGGACGTATCAAGGGAAAGTAAAGAAATTAATCCTCTTAAGTACTAAAAGGCGCTCTTGTAAATTAAGTTTTTCCGAGATTCATGGTTGGCTTGCATATCATACAAAATATGAAAGTGAACCTTCAACATGTCTCAGTGATAGGGGACTACATAATACAAATAATATAAGGTCTCGAAAAGAACAAGAGGAAAAGAATAATTGCTTGCCCGGTTAAAACAACAATGAACTAGGATATGAAGTTGTTAGCTGTCCACAGAAAAATTAAGTGACAGAGCGTGGAAGCCTGCATGATCATTATCACAGTGAATATGAGCTATCATTTGTCACAAATCTTTTAACCCAAATTTTTCCTCTGAAAAGTGATGGACTCATGCCTTTTTTGTATTTGTATCTCATAACACAAGGTTGACCTTGTTCTCTACAAGCCAGGGTACTTGCTCGGGGACGATGAGTCCAATTTATGTGATAATTTTACTGAGTTTTTTGTGCCTACATAGTAGGCTTTGTGGTATTTCACCGCGTTCACATACTTCTTTTTATTGATAATCCCCCAGGTGACACCTTTTGGACCAATTTTCATTTAATGGAGAAAATCCTCAGAAATGGTAGTGGAATCATGTATTTGAAGTGATAATCACTTCCCATAAAATAATCAAGCAAGAAGGCCAAAGGAACAGGCATCATTGCGCTTCCAGAGAAAAAGACGTTGTTCCATACAACCACAAGTGCTCGTATGAGCGGTCGTATGGCACGCCGCCGCCACCGCCAGATCAACTATTTCCATCCCGTCAAATCGGATTCTAGATCAGACACCTAGAGACACCAGAAACTCATCCAAAGGAAGAACCCTAGCCTCCAGAGTTCATCCAGAGGAGGGATTAGCAAGGAGAAGAACCCTAGCCTCCAGAGTTCACCACGAGAGGGGACAACATCACCACTGCCATCATCATCATCATCCACATTCCTATCATCTGCAACACCAAGAACCCTAGTGGATCCTTTGGTGTACCTTTTGAATCATTCATCCATGTATTCCATTACCATTGCTATGATGTTTGTTGTTACCATGTGTGAGTAGACCCCTAGTTCTCAGGGATATGGATGAAACTTGGTATGCATAGGATCTGAAACATTATTGTGGAGATGAGATCCCCTGTTGAATTCTTAGTTTAATAACTTCATGAATGTTGTGAAGGGGCCCCGCTCAGCATTTGTGTCTTATGGCCACGAAGTATATCACTATCGTTGTAAAGGTTTTGGGCGCAGAGGTAATTCGAGATGACAGTAAAACCCTACTACTCCTAACCTTTGCAATTGACAGGGGAATTATGGAGAACCCTTAGAGAGGCCGCGTCCATGGGGAAACCCTTAATTATCATGAGTTGTAACCCTCAGGTGGAGACTATGATGGTGGCATGTGTGGCACAAAGTCCACCACAAGTAGAATGTGTAATGTACCCGGCTCTGCCCAACATAATCATCAATAGTGGCTCAAGTATCCGCTCATACTATGCTTATGCATAAGTGCGCTAGAAACATAACAATGGGGATGCCGGACTACCTGGGAACGCCTTTTCATTATGTTGTTTCACCCGCCACTACAATCCTTGCACTTCATTTACTTTTATTTTATTTAGTTACAAGTCACAACACTATCAATCATCATTTATATCAGACCTCATTATGCTTTAAGTCTACAATTATCTGCAGGCACAAGAATACATAACTCTTTACAAGAGGCAAAAGTCTAATTCATGTGCTCCCTTTGGGATTGATACTCTTACTTCCAAAAGGCTACAACTAAACCTTGTGCTCTTGCAGGTTATCACCTACCATGGCCGAGGATAAAGAGGTGCACATGCCAGAGGTAGGAGGAGACTTGGGGATTTTCTGAGACTGACATGTAGGTCCAACATGTCACAGTGCCTAATTAACTGGTCAAACAGGTGGCTTTGACTTAAGGTGCCACATGGGTCTAAATGAGCCTAATCGGCACTTGGTAGTTTTTTTCCATGGATTAAGAATTGTTTGTATGTTTTTGCTAATTTTCAGAGTGATGGTTTCTTGATAGGGCTGGTTGGAAAGTGGTAGTTTTTTGTTAAATACTCTCCAATATGTATAACCAACAATCTACTAGTAACAAGTAGCAATGCATGGTTGTGTGTTCGATCCCCGCCCAATGCACGACGGTCTTTTTTTATATTTTATTAACCTCGTTGCGAGCAACATTGTGTTGACATGCTCGAAATAAAACTCTGTTGATCCTACCGCCTGTGTGAGAGTGTTAGGTTCTATTCCGCCTACTGGACCACACTTTTCCGAAAAAAGGAAGATAATTATATACGCACATAAAACATTACTCAATATTTCAGTAGAACTCTAGAAGCAAACAAAACAAATTATGTTGTGAATATGGCTCATTTAGACTCGGACATAAATTTTATTCATTAACAAAATCAGGGGTAATCATATTATTTTTGGTTCTCAAGCTATAATTCAAATATAATTTTCTTACTTGTGGCATGGTTGAAATATACATATAAATATTAAATTAGTTCAAGTTTTTTTCGAGAAAAGTTCCTTTTTACACTGGTAGTTTGACTTTTGAAAGTCTGATGCATGGGTCGCACCATAATCTGCATGCACCGGATAGCCCGGCCATGTGCACGGTTTTCCCTCCCATAAATTTCACACGCGCCATCATCTTGTGGCTCGCGTTCTATCAGGTCAGGAGGTGTCATGTGATAAGGGAGGTTACTTATATCACAACAATGTTTCTCTCCTGCAAGCTCGCCATTTAGCCACCCCTCGCTTGCTGCTTCCTCGGCTACCATCTTTAATGGCGCCTCCCAATTAAGCTAGAGGAGCCGAAAAAGCCTGGCGCCACATTAAGAACAATGCAATATGGACCTAGACCTAGAGTTTCATCAGCACGACGGCGTGGTGACGGTGATGGTGATGTGATCCGCGTAGGGCTTCGCCTAAGCACTACGACAATATGACAGGAGGAGTAAACTGTGGAGGGGGGCACCGCACATGGCTAAGAGAACAATTGATGTGCTTTGGGGTGCCCCCTACCCACATATATAAAGGAGGAGGGGAGGAGGCCGGCCTAAGGGGGCGCACCATGGGGGGTGGGGGAAACTGACTAGGACTCCTAGTCCAAGTCGCCCCCCCCCCATTTCCTTTCTTTCGAAGGAGGAAAAAAGGGAAGGGGGGAGAAGGAAAGGGGGCCGTGCCCCCTCCCCCTTGTCCAATTCGGACTCCGATGGGGGCGCCACTTGCGGGCTCCCCTCTCTCTCCCTTATGGCCCATGTAGGCCCATTACTTCCCCGAGGGGTTCCGGTAACCTCCCGGTACTCCGAAAAATACCCGAAACACTCTGGAACCATTCCGGTGTCCGAATACTATCGTCCAATAATCAATATTTACCTATCAGCCATTTCGAGACTCCTCGTCATGTCCGTGATCTCATTCGGGACTCTGAACAATCTTCGGTCACCAAAACACACAACACATAATACAAATTGTCATGAAACATTAAGCGTGCAGACCCTACGGGTTGGAGAACTATGTAGACATGACCGAGACACATCTCCGGTCAATAACCAATAGATGGACCTGGATGCTCATATTGGTTCCTACATAATCTATGAAGATCTTTATCAGTCAAACCGCAATGATAACATACGACATTCCCTTTGTCATCGGTATGTTACTTGCCCGAGATTCGATTGTCGGTATCTTAATACCTTGTTCAATCTCATTACCGGCAAGTCTGTTTACTCCATAATGCATCATCCCGCAACTAACTCATTAGTCACATTGCTTCCAAGGCTTATCGTGATGTGCATTACTGAGAAGGCCTAGAGATACCTCTTCGATACTCGGAGTGAAAAATCCTAATCTCAATCTATGCCAACCCAACAAACACCTTCGGAGACACTTGTAGAGCATATTTATAATCACCCGGTTATGTTGGGACATTTGATAGCACACAGGGTGTTCCTCCGGTATTCGGGAGTTACATAATCTCATAGTCAAAGGAATATATATAAGTCATGAAGAAAGCAATAGCAATAAAATTTAATGGTCATTATGCTAAGCTAACAGATGGGTCTTGTCCATCACATCATTCTCCTAATGATGTGATCCCGTTCATCGAATGACAACACATGTCTATGGTCAGGAAACTTAACCATCTTTGATTAATCAGCTAGTCAACTAGAGGCATACAAGGGACACTTTGTTTTGTCTATATATTCACACATGTATCAAGTTTCCGGTTAATACAATTATAGCATGAATAACAAACATTTATCATGATATAAGGAAATATAAATAACAACTTTATTATTGCCTCTAGGGCATATTTCCTTCAGTCTCCCACTTGCACTGGAGTCAATTATCTAGATTACATTGTAATGATTCTAACACCCATGGAGTCTTGGTGCTGATCATGTTTTGCTCATGGAAGAGGCTTAATCAATGGGTCTGCAACATTCAGATCCGTATGTATTTTGCAAATCTCTATGTCTTCCTCCCTGACTTCATCGCGAATGGAGTTGAAGCGTCACTTGATGTGTTTGGTTCTCTTGTGAAATCTGGATTCCTTCGCTAAGGCAATTTCTCCAGTGTTGTCACAAAATATTTTCATTGGACCCGATGCACTAGGTATTGTACCTAGATCGGATATGAACTCCTTCATCCAGACTCCTTCATTTGCAGCTTCCGAAGCAGCTATGTACTTCGCTTCACACGTAGATCCTGCCATGACACTCTGCTTGGAACTGCACCAACTGACAGCTCCACCATTCAATATAAATATGTATCTGGTTTGCGACTTAGAGTCATCCAGATCAGTGTCAAAGCTAGCATCAACATAACATGATAGAACCTATGGCTGAGGCATAGGGAATGACTTTCATTTTCTCTCTATCTTCTATAGTGGTTGGGCATTGAGTCTGACTCAACTTCACACCTTGTAACACTGGCAGGAACCCTTTCTTTGACTGGTCCATTTTGAACTTCTTCAAAACTTTATCAAAGTATGTGCTTTGTTAAAGTCCAATTAAGCGTCTTGATCTAACTCTATAGATCTTGATGCCCAATATATAAGCAGCTTCACCGAGGTCTTTCATTGAAAAATTCTTATTCAAGTATCCTTTTATGCTATCCAGAATATCTATATCATTTCCAATCAACAATATGTCATCCACATATAATATTAGAAATGCTACTGAGCTCCCACTCCCTTTCTTGTAAATACAGGCTTCTCCAAAAGTCTATATAAACCATAAGCTTTGATCACACTATCAAAGCATATATTCCAACTCCGAGAGGCTTGCACCAGTCCATAAATGGATCGTTGGAGCTTGCACACTTTCTTAGCACCTTTTGGATCGACAAAACCTTCTGGTTGCATCATATACAACTCTTGTTTAAGATATCCATTAGGGAATGCAGTTTTGACATCCATTTGCCAAATTTCATAATCATAAAATGTGGCAATTGCTAACATGATTCGGACGGACTTAAGCATCGCTACTAGTGAGAAGGTCTCATCGTAGTCAACTCCTTGAACTTGTCAAAAACCTTTTGTAACAAGTCGATCTTTGTAAACAGTAACATTACCGTCAGCGTTAGTCTTCTTCTTAAAGAACCATTTATTCTCTATGGCATGCCGATCATCGGGCAAGTTAACCAAAGTCCATACTTTGTTCTCATACATGGATCCCATCTCAGATTTCATGGCCTCAAGCCATTTTGTGGAATCTGGTCTCATCATCGCTTCGTCATAGTTCGTAGGTTCGTCATGGTCAAGTAACATGACCTCCAGAATAGGATTACCGTATGACTCTGGTGTGAATCTTACTCTGGTTGACCTATGAGGTTCGGTAGTAACTTGATCGGAAGTTTCATGATCATCATCATTAGTCTCCTCACTTACTGGTGTAGGAATCGCTGGAACTAATTTCAGTGATGAACTACTTTCCAATAAGGGAGTAGGTACAATTACCTCGTCAAGTTCTACATTCCTCCCACTCACTTCTTTTGAGAGAAACTCCTTCTCTAGAAAGGATCCATTCTTAGCAATGAATATAGTGCCTTCGGATCTGTGATAGAAGGTCTACCCAACAGTCTCCTTTGGGTATCCTATGAAGACACATTTCTCCGGTTTGGGTTTGAGCTTATTAGGTTGAAGCTTTTTCACATAAGCATCACATCCCCAAAGTTTAAGAAACGACAGCTTAGGTTTCTCACCAAACCACAGTTCATATGGTGTCGTCTCAACGGATTTAGATGGTGCCCTATTTAACATGAATGCAGCCGTCTCTAAAGCATAACTCCAAAACGATAGCGGTAAATCGGTAAGAGACATCATAGACCACACCATATCTAATAAAGTACGATTACGATGTTCGGACACACCATTACGCTAAGGTGTTCCAGGTGCCGTGAGTTGGGAAACTATTCCACATTGTTTCAAATGAAGAACAAACTTATAACTCAAATATTTACCTCCACAATCAGATCATAGAAACTTTATTTTCTTGTTACGATGATTCTCCACTTCACTCTGAAATTCATTGAACTTTTCAAATGTTTCAGACTTATGTTTCATTAAGTAGATATACCCATATCTGCTCAAACCATCTGTGAGGGTTAGAAAATAACGATACCCGCCGCGAGCCTCAACACTCGTTGGACCGCATACATCAGTATGTATTATTTCCAGTAAGTCGGTGGTTCGCTCCATTGTTCCGGAGAACGGAGTCTTAGTCATCTTGCCCATGAGGCATGGTTCGCAAGTATCAAGTGATTCAAAATCAAGTGATTCCAAAATCCCATCAGCATGGAGTTTCTTCATGCACTTTACACCAATATGACCTAAACGGCAGTGGCACAAATAAGTTGCACTATCATTATTAACTTTGCATCTTTTGGCTTCAATATTATGAATATGTGTATCACTACGATCGAGATTCAACAAAAATAGACCACTCATCAAGGGTGCATGACCATAAAAGATATTACTCATATAAATAGAACAACCATAATTCTCTGATTTAAATGAATAGTCATCTCGCATCAAACAAGATCCAGATATAATGTTCATGCTCAACATTGGCACCAAATATTAATTATTCAGGTCTAAAACTAATCCCAAAGGTAGATGTAGAGGTAGCATGCCGACGACGATCACATCGACCTTGGAACCATTTCCGACGCGCATCCTCACCTCGTCATTAGCCAATCTTTGTTTAATCCGTAGCCCCTGTTTTGAGTTGCAAATATGAGCAACAGAACTAGTATCAAATACCCAGGCGCTACTATGAGCATTAGTAAGGTACACATCAATAACATGTATATCAAATATACCTTTCACTTTGCCATCCTTCTTATCCGCCAAATACTTGGGGCAGTTCCGCTTCCAGTGACCAGTCCCTTTGCAGTAGAAGCACTCAGTTTCAGGCTTAGGTCCAGACTTGGGCTTCTTCTCGGGAGCAGCAACTTGCTTGATGTTCTTCTTGAAGTTCCCCTTCTTCCCTTTGCCCTTTTTCTTGAAACTAGTGGTCTTGTTAACCATCAACACTTGATGCTCCTTCTTGATTTCTACCTCCGCAGCCTTTAGCATTGCGAAGAGCTTGGGAATTGTCTTTTCCATCCCTTGCATATTATAGTTCATCATAGAGCCTTTATAGCTTGGTGGCAGTGATTGACGAACTCTGTCAATGACACTATCACCAGGAATATTAACTCCCAGCTGAGTCAAGTGGTTATGGTACCCAGACATTCTGAGTAGGTGTTCACTGACAGAACCGTTCTCCTCCATTTTAAAGCTATAGAACTTGTTGGAGACTTCATATCTCTCAACTCGGGCATTTGCTTGAAATATTTACTTCAACTCTTGGAACATCTCATATGCTCCATGACATTCAAAACGTCTTTGAAGTCCTGATTCTAAGCTGTAAAGCGTGGCACACTGAACTATCGAGTAGTCATCAGCTTTAGTCTGCCAGACGTTCATAACGTCCGGAGTTGCTCCTGCAGCGGGTCTTGCACCTAGCGGTGCTTCCAGGACGTAATTCTTCCGTGCAACAATGAGGATAATCCTCAAATTACGGACCCAGTCCGTGTAGTTGCTACCATCATCTTTCAACTTAGCTTTCTCTAGCAACGCATTCAAATTCAAGGGAACGGTAGCACGGGCCATTGATCTACAAAAACATAGATATGCAAAAACTATCAGGACCAAGTTCATGGTAAACTAAAGTTCAATTAATCATATTACTTAAGAACTCCCACTTAGATAGACATCCCTCTAGTCATCTAAATTATCACGTGATCCATATCAACTAAACCATGTCCGATCATCACGTGAGATGTAGTAGTTTTCAATGGTGAACATCACTATGTTGATCATATCTACTATATGATTCACGTTTGACCTTTCGGTCTCAATGTTCCGAGGCCATATCTGCATATGCTAGGCTCGTCAAGTTTAACCCGAGTATTCTGCACGTGCTAAACTGGCTTGCACCCGTTGTATGTGAACGTAGAGCTTATCACACCCAATCATCACGTGGTGTCTCGGCACAAGGAATTGTATCAACGTGCATACTCAGGGAGAACACTTATACCTTGAAATTTAGTGAGGGGTCATTTATAATGCTACCACCGTACTAAGCAAAATAAGATGCATAAAAGATAAATATCACATGCAATCAAAATATGTGACATGATATGGCCATCATCATCTTGTGCATTTCATCATCATCTCTGAGGGAGTCCTGGATTAGGGGGTGTTCGGGTAGCCGGACTATACCTTCAGTCGGACTCCAGGACTATAAAGATACAAGATTGAAGACTTCGTCCCGTGTCCGGATGGGACTTTCCTTGGCGTGGAAGGCAAGCTTGGCGATGCGGATATTCAAGATCTCCTATCATTGTAACCAACTCTATGTAACCCTAACCCTATCCGGCGTCTATATAAACCGGAGGGTTGTAGTCCGTAGGCAATCAACTCCATATACAAGAATCATACTGTAGGCTAGCTTATAGGGTTTAGCCTCCTTGATCTCGTTGTAGATCTACTCTTGTATTACCCATATCATCAATATTAATCAAGCTGGACGTAGGGTTTTACCTCCATCAAGAGGGCCCGAACGTGGGTAAAAAATCGTGTTCCCTGCCCCCTGTTACCATCCGGCCTAGATGCACAGTTCGGGACCCCCTACCCGAGATCCGCCGGTTTTGACACCGACATTGGTGCTTTCATTGAGAGTTCCTCTGTGTCGTCGCCTTTAGGCCCGATGGCTCCTTTGATCATCAACAACGATACGGTCCAGGGTGAGACTTTTCTCCCCGGACAGATCTTCGTCTTCGGCGGCTTCGCTGTGCGGGCCAATTCGCTCGGCCACCTGGAGCAGATCGAAAGCTACGCCCCTGGCCATCAAGTCAGGTTTGGAAGCTTAAACTACACGGCTGACATCCACGAAGACTTGATCTTCGACGGGTTCGAGCCACGGCCAAGCGCGCCGCACTATCTCGAGGGGCATGACCTAGCTCTGCCTCCGGACAGTGTCCTGGAGGCCGCACACGCATCGGTTCCGACCCCTAACTCGGAGCCTATTGCGCCAATCGAGGATGAGCGGTTGGACGTCACCTCGGGGGCTTCGATCTCAAAGGCGATCGAGCTGAACGCTAGCCCCGCACTCTACATGATCCGTGACTCTGAGGATCCGGACTCCTTTCCAAACTCCGAACCACCCGCGCCCCTGCCGATCGAATCCGATTGGGCGCCGATAATAGAGTTCACCGCCGCAGACATCTTTCAGCACTCGCCTTGTGGCGATATCCTGAACTCTCTCAAGTCTCTCTCCTTATCAGGAGAGCCCTGGCCGAACTACGGTCAGCGAGGATGGGATACGGACGATGAAGAAATTCAAAGCCCACCCACCACCCACTTGGTAGCCACTGTCGACAATTTAAACGACGTGCTCAACTTCGACTCCGGAGACATCAACAGCATGGATGACGATGCAGGAAATACCGATGAACCAACGCCCATAGGGCATTGGACATGCATTGGACAGCCACCTCATCTCATGATGTGTACATGGTGGATACCCCTAAAGGAAGAGACAACGAGGAAAAAGGGGATGGGACGGGAGATCGACCCCCCGAAAAGCAATCAAAGTGTCGGCGTAAACACCGACCCAAGCCCCGCCTCGACAAAAACCCAGCCATAGAGCAGGACGAGCCGGTAGACGACGAGCAGACCTTAGAGCAACCGTTCGAACAGGGCAACACGGATAGAGAAACCGAACATCCCTCCTCCGGCGAAAACGGCATTCCGGACGACCTCACGCCGAATAAACCTATGGAGCAGAAGAATCTCCACGAGAGGCTCGTTGCAACTGCACGCAGCCTAAAAAAGCAAAAGCGGAAACTAAAAATAGCGGAAGATGCACTCCGGATTAGATGGAGCAAAGTAATCAATACCACAGATAAGTACGGCGACAGTCGCCGCACTAAAAGCTATCCGAAAAGAAAGCTACTGCCTGAATTCGACGAAGAGGCCCTAGAG
Organism: Triticum aestivum; assembly: GCF_018294505.1. NCBI lineage: Eukaryota > Viridiplantae > Streptophyta > Magnoliopsida > Poales > Poaceae > Triticum > Triticum aestivum. Next base: position 529,304,093 of record NC_057797.1, read on the forward strand.
CCCTCGCATTCAAAAAAATGAAAAAGCCACATGGTCAGATAGACGACCCCATAAAGCGGCAAGCGGCGCCGCACCTAAATCGGCATGCGACCCACTTAAGGACTCGCATCATGGCCCAGTCAGGTCCATTTATGGGCCAAGAAAGCAAGCTCTCGTAAGCAACGCTATGAAGCCATCATCAGAATCCGGCACACCCAAATACAGGGGCGCCGCACACCCCCTATGTTTCACCGATGAGGTCCTGGACTATGAATTCCCAGAGGGATTCAAACCCGTAAAAATAGAGGCATATGATGGAACAACAGACCCTGGAGTTTGGATCGAGGATTATATCCTCCACATACACATGGCTAGAGGAGATGATCTCCACGCCATAAAATATCTACCCCTTCAGCTTAAAGGGCCAGCCCCGCATTGGCTTAAAAGCCTTCCTGAAAACACAATTAGAAGCTGGGAAGAGCTCGAGGATGCTTTCTGAGCAAACTTTCAAGGGACCTATGTCCGCCCTCCGGATGCAGGCGATCTTAGTCACATAACTCAACAACCCGGAGAATCAGCTCGGCAGTTTTGGAATAGATTCCTCACTAAAAAGAATCAGATAGTCGACTGTCCGGACGCCGAAGCCTTAGCAGCTTTCAGGCATAACGTCCGAGACGAATGGCTCGCCAGACACCTCGGCCAAGAAAAGCCAAGAACAATGGCCGCACTAACAAGCCTCATGACCCGCTTTTGTGCAGGGGAGGATAGCTGGTTGGCAAGGTGCAGCCCCAGCAATCCAAGTACATCTGAAACTAGGGATGGAAATGGAAAACTGCGACGCAACAAGGACCGTCGCTGGACTAAGGACAAAAGTCCGAAGAGCACGGCAGTCAATGCCGGATTCAAAGGCTCACGACAAAATCAGGAAAAATTGCCCCCCCAGGATAACAGGGACGATCCATCCAACCTAAATAAAGTCCTGGACAGGATATGTCAAATATACAGTACTCCTGGGAAGCCTGCTAACCATACCCAAAGAGACTGTTGGGTTTTCAAACAATCCGGCAGACTCAATGTCGAACACAAGGGGCTCGGCACACCAAGCGAAGACGAGGAAGAACCCCAAAAGCAGAGCACCAGGAAACAAAAGAACTTCCCACAAGAAGTAAAAACAGTGAACTCACTTCACATAACAAAACGTGCGGCGCCGGTAAAGGTACGCACCACACGGCCCATCCCCAAAGGGTCCTGCCACTGGTTGTCAAAACCGATCATCTTCCATCAGCTAGATTGTTCTAGGAATATCAAGAATGTAGGCTGGACTGCCTTGATACTCGATCCAATAATTGGCGGACTCCAGTTTTCAAATGTCCTTATGGACGGCGGCAGTGGACTAAACCTGATATATCAGGATACAATCCAGCACATGGGGATAAACCCAGCAAGAATCCGCCGCAGAAAAACCTCCTTTCAAGGGGTAATACCTGGTCCGGACACCCATTGTATGGGTTTTCTCCGGCTCGAAGTCATATTCGGCTCTGTCGATAACCTCCGCCGCGAAAAGCTGACCTTCCATATCGTCCCGTTCTCAAGTCGCTATCAAGCACTACTGGGATGCGAAGCTTTCGCTCGCTTTAACGCAATACCGCATTATGCATCTCTTACGCTTAAGATGCCCGGTCCACGAGGCATCATCTCTTTAAAGGGAAAGCACTAAAGTGCGCCTCCCCAAGCGGAGGACTGTGCGGCCGCTTTGACAGCCCCATAGCAAAATGGCCTCACCGGCCAAAAAAACTTCGAAATAGGTCATTCAAGACCATGAACGCGGATAGACGAGTTCGGTGCAAAATCATCATTGATGCAGGCCTAGAAGCCATATACCCCCGCGCTAGGGGCTCCACGCATATACAATAAGAGACAATAAAGCTCAATCTTATATATCTTACTTTATACTTTGCTTATTTTAAACTTTTTCGGCACGACCCATTTTCAACTCAGTTCCTCTCTTTTACAGATGAACATCGTGCGGCGCCCGTCCAGGATACGGCACAACGGAGACACAGGCGCAGACGTGCAGTAGGGATCCGTCCTAAAGGATTCTTTTCAGATTAAGACCCTGCGTAAACCTTTTTTACTGTCTCTTGTTGCTACACATCCCCTGGTTTTTTCTTTCTGATATAACCAAGGAGGAGGCTGGCGTCTTGTCATGTGGCCATGTCAGAATTTTTGCACGTACCTGGACACTAGGGGCTTTTTTAATAAAGAGTGTTGTTTCGCCCGCACTCATAAAGACCGAACACCTTAGGGAGTGTTCGGCGTCGCGAGTTTTGGCATTATATGCATCAGCTCCGAATCATGTCTTTGGTCAAATGTTGGGTTGCCCGACTCCTGAGTTCGGCTACCTTACATTCCGCTCTATCGGCTAAGGTAGCACCAGGAGAACTACTGCGAATGTGCCCCGATTCGGCCGGGCGAGCACCTAAGTAGAGAAAGCCAAAAACTGACTGTCATGATGTAGCATGAGACTGGTCAGCCACTCGATGACCTATCGGAATCTATCGGATTCCTCCGCTTTAACGAAGGGCCGCTTCCCGGTCAGGCACATACGTGCCCCGAACTCAGACGAGCGCAGTTGCCACCAAGGGGCTACCTAAATAGTCTCACTGTCAAACTCCTATGGCTAAGTGAAAGTGTTAAAGCATTATAGTCCCGTTGCCTGGCCCGCTGCGCTATCACCTCCTTTGTAGGACCAAGACGTTGGGTTAAGTGTGAAAATGCGTCTTCTGCGAGCACCCCCGCACTATGTGCGTGGGGGCTGAAGCCAACGACTGCCATCTTTCAGATTCTATATATATATATATATATATATATATATATATATATATATATATATCTTAAAACGGCCGCACAGGAGGTGTTCCCAATACTTGGAGGCACAAGTATAAAAAAGGCCACTACAGTTTATCAAAATATTACTTTATAATTACATATGCTATCATAACAAAGCATCTTTCGGGCACTGCGTCTCTATTACACAAGCGCCTTCAAGAACTTCCTGAAAATAGTGCTCGGAGGGTACTCGGCTTTTGTCCGAATCTCGGGACGCAACAACGGTGGTCTCCATCTCTGCCCAGTATGTCTTAACATGGGCAAGAGCCATCCTAGCGCCCTCTATGCATGCTAACCTCTTCATTGCATTTATACGCGGCACCGTGTCAAGGAATTGCTGCACCAAGCTGAAATAACTCTTCGGCTCCGATCTCCCCGGCCACAGGTGACCCATTACGTACTTCATGGCGAGTCCAGACAACCTATTCAGTTCGGCCCATTGAGCCAAACGATCATCCACTGCCAATGGACGCTCTGGATTGTGAAACTGTGACCAGAAAAGCTTTTCCACTTCGCGATCTTTCTGATCTCGAAAGTGTTCGGTGGCATCAGCAGCACTCGCTGCCAAGTCCAGATAGGTATCCTCCACACTCCACATCCGGTCCAACGGAGCAAACTTCGGATCACAAAATTTCCTTCGCAGCATAAAGGGCTTTCCAGTCGCAATCTGTTCGGCTTGACGCAGCTCCTCCTTCACAGCTCTCATCGCAGAGCGCGCGTCCTTGGCATTGGCAACGGCCTTCTCTAAGTCCGTCTGTTTCGCTTGGTCTTCTTTTTCAAGAAGTCTGCAATGGTCTGTAGCGATTTTTAAATTTTTGGCCATCTCGTCCATCTCTTCTTTGCTTCGGCAATGAGCAGCCTGTTCGCCTCTTAGCTCCTCAAGGGCTTTCCTGGTGGCCGCATCACTTTCGCTGGCTTGTTCTTTAGCTCGGGCAAGTTCTGCCCTATGACTCTCCACGGCGGCCGCACCATCTGCGTCAAGCACACACATCATAAGACACAAGCATAAAATTGTTCTTACCTGATGCCGCCCGAGGAATTACATACCTTGAGCCTCATCAAGCCGCTTATCGACAAGCGTGATGTCGGCATCTGCCACTTCCAGTTGCCGCTTTAGTTCGGCAAAATCGTCAGTTCGGCTCGATTCCGGACACCCTGCCGCCTACATTCAAAGGCGACATCTTACACCTGGGATTATGATCCTCCGCGTGCCGTCATTTCTTGACGACGCGCAGAGTCTTAGGGGCTACTATCTACACAGGGCGCATCTTATTCATGCGCAACTGACAAAAGTATACATTATCTAATGTACCTCGAAACCCGTCAGTAAACTTTTGACGGCCTAATACAATCCGCTCTCTACGGATGAAATCCTTTCAATCACCGTGCCCATCAATGCGCGGTGCTCCTCTAAGATAGAAGCTCGCCCCAGCAGAATCTTTAGCTCCTCCGGCCGAGCACCAGACGGTGCCGGGCTCGTCCCATGACCTCTTTCTAAGGCCGGACGCGGAGAACCTCGGGGGGCCGCATAGCCACCTTCCGCCCCTACCGGATTTGGAGAAACCCTCCGCGACGACACCTCAGGGTCGCCCGCCTCACTAGGCGGAACGGCAGGGGGAGGCGTCCCGCTCTCCATCATCTCCGGAAGGAGATCCCCCGAAGACGAGCTCTGCTGAGAAGGGCTGAGGTCCGAGCTACAAGATAAAGGTTTGGTTAATCTTCTCAGATATAAATCAAGGACTTCCCTCATCCCTCAAAAGGAAAATCTTTTCTCCACTTACGGCTTGCTGGAGGGCTGATCCCCTTGAGGGCGTAGTCCGGCCGAGGAACTCCCCGGCGTCGGACCCTCTGACGAGGATTTTCTCCCCCGTTTCGAGGCCATGGTTTCCGGGTCGTCAGAGGCGGCTCTCTTCTTCCCCTTAGGAGAGGAATTGTCGGTTCCTCCCTTCGGAGAAGCCTCCTTCGAGGAGGCCATAGCTTCCTTGTCCTCTCCCTCCAAAGGCATTATCTCCAGCATCCTGACCAGCACGGGATCCGGCCTGGTTTCAGGAAGGGGAGCCGGACACCTGATCAGCTTCGCCTTCGCTATCCACTCCTGTTTAAAAGGACGGCTCTTTTAGGGGCAAGTTTATGACAATTATACGGATAGAAGGTCCGGGCACAAGGTTGCTTACTTGAGTATCCGGGCAATTGCAGCTTAGGCCTGCGTCCTCGATTAAATCCGGACACATCTCTTGTGATCCGAAGAACAGTCTATACATCTCCACGGGCGTTGCGCCCATAAAGTTCTGGAGAGCTCGTGGTCCCTCTGGATTAAACTCCCACAGGCCAAGGGGGCGACGTTTCCCGGGCAATATTCGGCGAATCAGCATGACCTGCGTCACCTTGACCAAGCTGAGGCCTCCTTCCAAGAGATCCTTAATTCAGCCCTGTAACAGGGGCACGTCTTTGGGCAAACCCCAATCTAACCCTCTGTTAACCCATGACGCTAGCCGTGGTGGGGGACCCGAGCGAAAGGCAGGAAGCGCCACCCACTTGGTGCTCCGGGAAGCGGTGATATAAAACCACTCTCGTTGCCACAAGCCTAGCTCCTCTTGAAAAGAGCCCTCAGGCCATGGAGCATCAGCATTTTTGCTTATAACAGTGCCTCCGCACTCTACGTGCCGTCCCTTGATCATCTTCGGCTCCACTTTGAAAGTCTTGAGCCATAATCCGAAGTGAGGGGTAACACGGAGGAACGCTTCACATACAACGATAAATGAGGAGATATGGAGGATGGACTCCGGAGCTAAGTCGTGGAATTCCAGCCCGTAATAAAACACCAGCCCCCTCACAAAGGGGTCCATCGGGAAGCCTAACCCCCGAAGGAAGTGAGACACGAACACTACGCTCTCACCGGGCTGGGGACTGGGGATAGCCTGCCTTTGAGCAGGCAACCTGTGTGAAATTTCGGCGGTCAAGAACTTAGCCTCTCTCAACTTTAGCACGTCCTCCTCCGTGACGGAGGAGGGCATCCATCGGCCTTGAAGGTCGGAACCGAACAGTGTAGAAGGTCTGAGGCGCCCGGAATCTGGAGCCTAGGGTGTTGGAACTCGAGGCGACGGGCGAACTTGTTTTGGGATTGGAGAAAAGGAGTAAGGCCCTGGTCTCTTTATAAGAGGTTGAATACCAGGAGCCCTCCCTGTAACCGTTTGGGACTCGCCTTTAATCGAGAAAACAAGCTAACGGGCATGATTGGGTTACCCACGTCCGTATTGATGAGAATCCCGTAAAAGGGGGGCACACGATCTCTGCTTTGACAAGATGTGCCAAGGAAACCGCCTCGCAAAACACGCTGAGGTGGAAAAGTGAAAACGATTCGAGTGAAGGACTTGGCTGTAGTGTGACGATGCACTGCGGAATACGTCAGCAGATTTGATTTTTGTTAATATTATTCTCTCTATGGCAATATGTGGAAGCTTATTTTGCAGAGCCGGACACTACTCTTGGTGTTTACAATCTTTTATGAAGGACTCGGAGGAGGAACCCGCCTTGCAATGCCGAACACAATTTGCACGCCGGACTCGTCGTCATTGAAGCCTGGTTCAGGGGCTACTGAGGGAGTCCTGGATTAGGGGGTGTTCGGGTAGCCGGACTATACCTTCAGCTGGACTCCAGGACTATGAAGATACAAGATTGAAGACTTCGTCCCGTGTCTGGATGGGACTTTCCTTGGCGTGGAAGGCAAGCTTGGCAATGCGGATATTCAAGATCTCCTATCATTGTAACCGACTCTATGTAACCCTAACCCTATCCGGTGTCTATATAAACCGAAGGGTTGTAGTCCGTAGGCAATCAACTCCATATACAACAATCATACCGTAGGCTAGCTTCTAGGGTTTAGCCTCCTTGATCTCGTGGTAGATCTACTCTTGTACTACCCATATCATCAATATTAATCAAGCAGGACGTAGGGTTTTACCTCCATCAAGAGGGCCCGAACCTGGGTAAAACATCATGTTCCCTGCCTCCTGTTACCATCCGGCCTAGACGCACAGTTTGGGACCCCCTACCCGAGATCCGCCAGTTTTGACACCGACAATCTCCAAAGCACCATCTTGATCTCCATCGTAGTGTCGTTGTCGTCTCGCCAACTATTGCTTCTACGACTATCACTACCGCTTAGTGATAAAGTAAAGCAATTACATGGCGATTGCATTTCATACAATAAAGTGACAACCATAAGGCTCCTGCCAGTTGCTGATAACTTTTACAAAACATGATCATCTCATACAACAATTTATATCTCATCACGTCTTGACCATATCACATCACAACATGCCCTGCAAAAACAAGTTAGACGTCCTCTACTTTGTTGTTGCAAGTTTTACGTGGCTGGTACGGGCTTCTAGCAGAACCGTTCTTACCTACGCATCAAAACCACAATGATTTTTCATCAAGTGTGTTATTTTAACCTTCAAAAAGGACCGGCTGTAGTCAAATTCGAGTCAACTAAAGTTGGAGAAACAGACACCCGCCAGCCACTTGTGTGCAAAACCACGTCGGTAGAACCGGTCTCATGAACGTGGTCATGTAATGGTTGTGCGGGCCGCTTCATCCAACAATACCGTCGAATCAAAATAAGACGTTGGTGGTAAGCAGTATGAACATTATCACCCACAACTCATTGTGTTCTACTCGTGCATATCATCTACGCATAGACCTTGATCGGATGCCACTGTTGGGGAACGTAGCATGCAATTTCAAAAAAAATCCTACGATCACGCAAGATCTATCTAGGAGATACATAGCAATGAGAAGGGGAGAGTGTGTCCATGTACCCTCGTAGACCGAAAGCGAAAGTGTTAGGTTAACGCGGTTGATGTAGTCAAACGTCTTCGTGATCCAACCGATCTAGTACCGAACGTACGGCACCTCCGAGTTCGGCACACGTTAAGCTCGATGACGTCCCTTGAACTCTTGATCTAGCAGAGGGTCAAGGGAGAGTTCCGTCAACATGACGGCGTGGTGACAGTGATGGTGATGTTATCCGCACAGGGCTTCGCCTAAGCACTACGGTGCTATGACCGGAGGAGTAAACTGTGGAGGGGGCACCACACACAGCTAAGAGAACTATTTGTGTGCTTTTGGGGTGCAACCCTCCCCCGTATATAAAGGAGGATAGGGGAGGCCGGCCGGCCCTAGGGGCACGCCAAGTGGGGGGAGTCCCACTAGGACTCCTAGTCCTAGTTGGCTCCCCCACTTCCATCCAACGGAGAGGGGGAAATGGGGAAAGAGGGGGAGAAGGAGAAGGAAAGGGGCCCGCGCCCCTCCCCCTTGTCCAATTCGGACTCCCATGGGGCGGCCACCCATTGCGGGATCCCCTCTCTCTCCCGTATGGCCCATGTAGGCTCATTACTTCCCCGGGGGGTTCCGGTAACCTCCCGGTACTCCAAAAAATACCCAAAACACTCTGGAACCATTCCGGTGTCCAAATACTATCATCCAATATATCAATCTTTACCTATCGACCATTTCGAGACTCCTCGTTATGTCCGTGATCTCATCCGGGACTCTGAACAATCTTCGGTCACCAAAACACAACTCATAATACAAATCGTCAACGAACGTTAAGCGTGCGGACCCTACGGGTTCGAGAACTATGTAGACATGACCGAGACACATCTTCGGTCAATAACCAACAACGGAACCTGGATGCTCATATTGGTTCCTACATATTCTACGAAGATCTTTATCGGTCAAACCACAATGACAACATACGTCATTCCCTTTGTCATCGGTATGTTACTTGCCCGAGATTCGATCGTCGATATCTTAATACCTAGTTCAATCTTGTTACCAGCAAGTCTCTTTACTTGTTCTGTAATGCATCATCCCGCAACTAACTCAATAGTCACATTGCTTGCAAGGCTTATCGTGATGTGCATTACCGAGAGGGCCCAGAGATACCTCTCTGATACTTGGAGTGACAAATCCTAATCTCGATCTATGCCAACCGAACAAACACCTTCGGAGACACCTGTAGAGCTTCTTTATAATCACCCAGTTATGTTGTGATGTTTGATAACACACAAGGTGTTCCTCCAGTATTGAAGAGTTGCATAATCTCATAGTCAAAGGAATATGTATAAGTCATTAAGAAAGCAATAGCAATAAAACTTAGCAATCGTTATGCTAAGCTAATAGATGGGTCTTCTCCATCACATCATTCTCCTAATGATATGACCATGTTCATCAAATGACAACACATGTCTATGGTCAGGAAATTTAACCATCTTTGATTAACGAGCTAGTCAAGTAGAGGCATACTATGGACACTTTGTTTTGTCTATGTATTCACACATGTATGAAGTTTCCGGTTTAATACAATTCTAGCATGAATAATAAACATTTACCATAATATAAGGAAATATAAATAACAACTTTATTATTGCCTCTAGGGCATATTTCCGTCAGCTAGTATTGACATTAACTGCACCAACGCACTACCACTAGCACGTGCCCGCAGAACTTCCTTCATGAAGGGACGAGGCCCTGTGGTTACGCTCTTATCTCCTCGTCGATAGATCCCCTCCCGTAGAGACCATGCAGTTCATCATTGCTGCCATGGATTTGCTAGACGGCTCTCCTCCTCGTTAGAGCTGGGAGACCTTGGACGACGATCCTCTGGGAGAAATCGCACGCTGCTCTGACTTCCACACCGCCGCAAGAATCAGTGGTCCTGCACCAACTATTTTAAGACATTGCATAAACAAGCTTGGGAGAAGGCCATGTTTGTTGGTCTTCCATGCGTCGTGGAGGAGAAGGTTATTCAATGGGACTCTAGTCTACCGCAACATGGCCGCAGTTGCATCTTGACACTGCTTGAGTTGCCAACGTTGAGAGTCAGACATATTTTGTCCGATGAGCAGGTCAGTAATGGAGTTTGATCATGTAGTATATTCTAAATACACTTAGTTATTCCATCTCATAATTTCTCTGCTGCCCACCGTTGCACAGGTTTGGGTTGGTGCCAACGAAGATTGGCTTGCGTACCTACTATCGGATACCACCATCATTTTGCACAACATCCACACCAGTGCAACCTTTCCCATAGACCCCTTGTCCAACATTGGGATCGGCCTTACGGACTAGCAGGGCTTGAGTACGTATGATGGTGCCACCATGAGGTTGAAGAAAGATAGCAATTGCAGAACAACCAAAAAAGTACCATAGCTATGACGATTACTATCTCAACGGTGTTCAACATAAGCATTGCCATCAATAAAAATGGCCCTAACAACAGAGGCTGGCACATGTTGGCCGTAATGATTTGTTCCCGTGCAAGTTCGAAGACGTAGAGTGCCATGTAGGCCGCATCTTGGCGGTGACAAACCAAGGGACATGTTTCATCCGGGTGCCATCCTACGATATGGGAGATAACTAACGGAATGCACTAACCATTATTTGCGTCTCTAACGGTACTCCATTATTTTGCAGGGACCAGGCATCCCCCAATCAAAATTAGATCGTTGATCCTGGATTTGCATGTGCATCCGCCATTTGGTCTAACCTGAAACCTTGTAACTGACTTTAACCGATTGGGATCAACTATTTTAGCAGTCGTTACCCATGGTACCCTTGATAGGCAACAAGGTGGCACGATCGAACCCTCACCATGTACCTAGGTATTCCGTTCTCCCATTGTTGTGTGCTAGAGTAGTATTATCTTATTGTCGTGTGACCTTATAGTAGCAAACATGTTTAGTACTAGTACTTGTTACTCTAGTTCTTTTCTTTTCTTGACTGGGACTGGAACCATGAGGAGGGGATCGATGATTAGATGAAAGTGCTAGTTATCGACTAGAGGGGGTGAATAGGAGATTTTTATGAAAGTCTTCAAAACACGAGGTCTTTGAAGACAAACAGTAGAAATGAACCTATTGATATGCAGCGGAAGATAGACTACACTAGACAAGCCATAGTCAAGTAAGCAATGTTGTCGGCATTCTGGGAACGAGGGTCCCCAGACTTGCCTGCCCGCGGCCCATGGCGTGGCTTTGCTAGCAGGCCTGTAAGGCCCATCTTCATCAAGGCACTCAAGACCCTTGCGAGGGGCCAAGCCTCGCGAGGTGGACGACACAAGACCTCCTCAGGAGTGGCGTCACCAGGCTGGCTCGTGAGGGGCGGAGAGTTCAAGGCCAGGCAAACCTCGCGAGGTTCTCGTGACGTGAGCCATGACGATCGAGACTAGGCGGGCGCCAGCTCGCGCAGCGTCCTTGTTTCCTCTTTGGTGCTAAGGGGTCAAGCGCAGGCGCGGAGTACCGAGGCATCAAGCAAAGGTTTCCATATTGATGCAATGAGACCAAGACCCGAAGGACAGCAAGACGGAGGTCACCGTGCAGCCCAGGACGACGTCACCACCAAAGCCTTTGGCAGGCGAAGACCACTTTTGTCAGGATAGCTTGTACTACCTGTCCCCTTTCAAATGGGTCATTGTTGGCTCCCTTCCTGCTTAATATTTGGGGAGAGGATCAGGGCCTCTATAAATAGGACTAGCCACCACCCTAGCTAGGGGGAGATCTGAGATTGGAGCCACCACGTCCTTGGCCACCAAGCACAGAAACACCTCAACCTCAGGAGGATGGTCTTCCCCTTGTACTGTTCACCCTCAGCCCAAGAGGCAATCCAAGTTCGTACGCTAGAGGCAAGTTCCTTGTGTAGTGGCCACCCAAGTTCAAGCCGGAGATGCCGCCGTGCTACGACGGCGCGGCGGACCTGTCGGCTTTCCTTCTAGCGTACGAGGAGGCCGTCCTGGAAGCCGGGGGCGATGACAAGATCATGGCCAACTGGTTCCCAATGGCCCTTGTAGGCGTGCCGCGTGCCTGGCTCCTCCATTTGCCGGAGTCTTTTGTCGCCACCTGGGAGGAGCTGCGCAACCTCTTCATCACTCACTTCGGGGAACCGACGGCCCCCATCCTCGCAGCCCTCCTCAGCAGTTCACAAGCACCACCCTCAGATCGGCATGTCAAGCCGTACTTTCGCCAGATCGGCGCCTCTTCCAAGCGCCCGGGGGCTCCGCCCGGCTGGGCCGTGCCTGAGGCCAACCTCACCTTAGACTCAGAGGATCATCCCGCCTCCACCATCGGCTCGGGTGCGCTCCTGATGCTGTGCGCACCCACCATCTGCCATGTATCCATCACCAAGGCGCTCGTCGACGGCGGCGCCGGCCTCAATGTGGTCTCTGTCGAGGCCTTCAGCCTCCTTCAGGAACCATTCGATCGGCTCCGCCCCAGCAAGCCCTTCTCGGGGGTTGGCGGAGGCCCCGCCCGCTCCATGGGGCAGATCCACCTCCCCATGACCTTCGGCACGCGTGACAACTACCGCACCGAGCTCATCGACTTCGACATCACCCGCATTGGCCTCCCGTACAACGCCATCCTCGGGTACCCAGCTCTGGCCCAGTTCACGGAAGCAACCCATCCTGCTTACAATCTCATGAAGATGCTGGGGAGCCAGGGTGTCCTCACCATCAAGGGGGCGCCAAGGAGGCCCTGGTGGCGCTCAATCTTGCCCTCAAGGCCGCCGCGACAGCACGACCTGCCGACGCGGATACCTCCAAGACCAAGGGAGCCGCACCAACCAAGAAGAAGCAGTTATTCACTCAGGACAAAGCAGAAACCAAGCAAGTGTTGGTCGAGGAGGGCGGGTCCTCAGGGGCAACCTTTACCATAGGCGCCAACCTCGAGCCTGCTCAGGAGGAGGCGCCAGTGAAGTTTTTGCATGCAAACAAGGGAGTGTTCGCCTGGGAGCCCATTCAGCTGGTAGGGGTCCCAAGAGAGGTAATAGAGCACCACCTGAAGGTGTGCTCCAACGTACGCCCCGTGAAGCAGAAGGCAAGGCGGAAGTCCATGGAGAAGCAAGCTTTCCTCGTCCAAGAAACCCGCAAGTTGGAGGCTGCGGGTGTCATTCGCGAGGTTCGGTACCCCGAATGGCTATGAACCCCGTCGTCGTCCCCAAGAAAGGCGGGAAGGAGCAGATGTGCGTCGACTTCACCAACCTCAACAAGGCCTGCCCCCAAGATCCGTTCCCGCTTCCACGCATCGACCAGATCGTCGACTCCACTGCCGAGTGCGACTTGCTATGCTTCCTGGATGCGTTCTCAGGATATCACCAGATCAAGATGGCGGTAGAAGATGTGGAGAAGACGACCTTCCTGACCCTGTGTGGGGTGTACTGCTACACTTGCATGTTGTTCGGGCTGTGCAACGCGGGTGCAACCTTCTAGCAGATCATGCACATCGCCGTAGGGTGGCAGCTCGGGAGAAACGCTGAAGCCTACATCAACGACATCGTGGTGAAATCTCGGGAGGCGGGGACCTTGATCCAAGACCTGGAGGAGACCTTTGAAAACCTTCGCCAGGTGGACTTGCGGCTCAACCCGGAGAAATGCGTGTTTGGCGTCCCTTCCAACAAGCTATTGGCTTTCCTGGTGTCCCACAGGGGGATCGAGGCCAACCCAGAGAATGTCAAGGCCAATGAAGACATGACTCCACCACAGACCCTCAAGGAAATGCAGAAGTTGGCTGGTCGGGTGACTGTGTTGGGGCGCTTCATCTCCAAGCTGAGAGAGCGCGCCCTACCCTTCTTCAAGCTGATGAAAAAGAAGGGCTTGTTCGAGTGGACCCCGGAGGCCGACCAAGCTTTTCAAGACCTCAAGAGATACCCGACCAGCCCTCCAGTGATGGTGGCGCCGCGACCTCGCGAGCCCCTAGTTCTCTATCTTGCCGCCACCCCGAACTCGGCCAGCGCGGCTCTGATGGCGGTTCGGGAAGAACACCAAGCCAAGGGCGCATCGCACCGTGCCACGCCTCCAGCAGAGACGACGCAAGACCAGAAGGGCGCCACAAGGGCCGCAGTAGCAACGGCAGAGGATCAGGCTCGGCAGGATAACGCCCCCAAACTCGCAAAGACTTCGGCAAGCGATCAAGCACCGGGGGCCCTACCCCCTCAGGAGGCACCCCAGCTTCCGGAAGACGCAAACCTCATCAGCACGCCTACCCTTGTCGAGCACCCGGTATACTTCGTCAGCATGGTGTTGCGGGATGCAAGAGCGCGGTACCCCATGCCTCAGAAGCTCCTACTCACGCTCCTAGTGGCCTCGCGAAAGCTGCGGCACTACTTCTAGGGCCACCCCATCAAGGTCGTCTCAGCTTACCCATTGGAGAGAGTGCTCAGAAGCCCCAACTCTGCCGGAAGACTCGCTGAATGGAACATCAAGTTGCAAGCATTCCAGTTGGAGTTCAGTACTACCACGGCCATCAAGGGGGTTGTGCTTGCTGATTTCGTGGCAGAATGGACAGACGCCACGGCGCTTGAAGAAGGTGAAGACCGGTCCCTCTCGCCAGGAGGCGAAGCGCCTAATGGTTGGGTCATGTATTTTGATGGTGCCTTCGCGCGCCAGGGCGCGGGGGCTGGAGCAGTACTCATCTCGCCCACTGGGGACAAGCTCTACTACGCTGTGCAGCTCTGCTTCCAGCAGGATGAGAAGGTCTCCAACAACATTGCATAATACTAAGGCCTCATAGCCGGCCCGAAGGCTGCGGCGGCGCTGGGGGTGAAGCGTCTCACTATCAGGGGCGACTCACAGCTCCTCGTCAACTTCTCCAACAAGGTATACGAGCCGAAGGACGAGCACATGGAAGCATACCTCACGGAGGTGCGCAAGATGGAGAAGCAATTTTTGGGCCTGGAGTTGCAGCACGTGCCTCGTGGCACCAACAAGGTAGCTAACGACATTGCCAGAAGAGCATCCAAGCGACAGCCCCAAGAGCCTGGCGTCTTCGAGGAGCGGCTCTTCAAGCCATCAGCAATGCCACCTCTTTCAAGAATATCTCAGCCTCGGGAGGACCTCCCGCAGCCTCCTGCCATAGGAGCCCCAGCCTGTGGCCCGACCTCAGGAGAGCGCCCACTCCTAGCGCTCGAACCCCAGGAGGGATGCTGGACCAAGGAATTTAAGGAATACCTGATGCAAGGGGCGTTGCCGGAGAAGGAGGAGGACGCAGAGCGCGTGGCTCGTCAGGCCACAGCATACTGCATCCAGGATGGTGAGTTATACAGGAAGCGACCAAATGACGTTTCACTGTGTTGTATCTCTAGGGAACAGGGGAAAGAGCTGATAGCTGACATACACGGCGGGGACTGTGGGCACCACTCATCGTCGTGAACCCTCGTCGGCAAGGCATTCCGAAGTGGATTCTACTGGCCTACGGCACTCAACGACGCGGCTGAGCTGGTGAAGTCCTGCGAGGCCTGCCAATTCCATGCCAAGCAGATCCATCAGCTAGCTCAGGGCCTCCACCATTCCACTCTCGTGGCCATTCGCGGTCTGGGGGCTGGATATTCTAGGGCCGTTCCCTCTGGCGCCTGGGGGCTATCGATACCTCTACGTCGCCATCGACAAGTTCACTAAGTGGCCGGAGGTTGAATCCGTCCGCACCATCCCAGCTGGCTCTACGGTCAAGCTCATCAAGGGCCTCATGAGCCATTTTGGGGTCCCCAGCCGCATCATCACCGATAATGGCTCGCAGTTCACTAGTAATCTCTTCAAGTCATATTGTGCTAACCTTGGAACGCGGATCTTCTACGCCTCGGTAGCACACCCCAGGAGCAATTGCCAAGCCGAACGCGCCAATGCGGAGGTCCTGAGGGGCCTCAAGACCAGGACCTTCAAGAAGAAGCTCGAAGCCTGCGGCAAGGGCTGGCACGATGAGCTCCAGTCCGCGATTTGGTCAATACGCACCACCGCCACCAAGCCAACGGGCGAAACCCCGTTCTTCCTCGTCTATGGAGCAGAAGCAGTCCTCCCTCACGAGGTCAAGCATAGGTCCGCACGGGTCCTGGCGTTTGATGAGACGCAGCAGGACGCCACGCGGGGGGTGGACCTCGTGCTGGGGGAGGAACGTCGCCACGAGGCTGCACTACGGGCGGCAAGATACCAATAGGCACTGCGGCACTACCACTGTCGTAGTGTCCGCTCCGGGACTCTTGAGGTGGGTGACCTCGTCCTGAGACGGGTGCTCTCTAGGGAGGGGCTGCATAAGCTCTCACCCATGTGGGAGGGCTTGTTCAAGGTCGTCCACATCTCTAGGCCTGGCGCCGCGCACCTGGAGACGCAGGACGGGGTACCCGTCCAGAACGCCTGGAACATCCAACACCTCCGGAAGTTCTACCCATGAAGAAAGGCCCAGTGCCTGTGAAGAAGGCCCGGTGCCTGTGAAGAAAGGCCCAGTGCCTGTGAAGCAAGGCCCCGTGCCTGTGAAGAATCGCCGCCCGTGACACTCTCACGTAATAATGAGTGGGGATGTACATGCCCCGGAGCCTCAGGAGAGCCGCCCTTGGGCCTCGAGGGCTCCCTCCCACACCGAGTGGCAGCACTTAGCTCCGCGCTGGTGAGAAGACGTCGAAGACTAGACTAGGTGTCGGACGCGGCTTTTCATTTGCTTTCCGAAGTTGGCTCGCCCCTCTTTTAATTGAAATTTGCTTTCTAGTGCCTCTTGCCAGTCCCATTTTATCGCTTTTTGCCTCTGTTTCTGCCTTCACTTCTTTGGTCGACCAGTACTCTCCCTCACGTCCCTCGCGAGGGGGCTGAACAGGTACCTTCATGAGCTTCCTCCTTCTATCTTTTTGCGAGGCACCCTTGTTCGAGCCCACAAGCTGCCGCACCTCTCCTAATCCGTGCCCCACGGGTATCGTGACGCGAAGCGCCGAGTCAAGGCCAGCGGCGCCTATGACCAAGCCCCAGGTGAGCGATAAACCTCTTGACGAATTTTTTGCAATTCCTAAGCACATATCAGGTCCAGGAGGCCTCGACGGGTACTAGGAAGCAAGCGCCTCGTGAGGAGGAGGCCACTCAAAACAAGTCGAGCTAAGTTATCCCTACATAAAACGACGATATTGCGACACAGCACAGGAACGGCAAACATAACATAACGATTGAGATCATAGTTTGATACACACCCCTCCGGGGCCCATTCTGGTTTCTTTCTGATGCGGGAAGGAAAAGAAGAACAAAGTAGATGTGGCGCCTACAGTGGTCCATGGGGGCAGGCCCCAGCGCCCTCCTGAGCTCAGACGGACCCCTCCTCATGCTTCATGGAGGCGTGGCGACGAGACAACCCGCCACCATCTTCGAAGCGGGCACGACGGCGTGGTGGCTGGTTGTAGCCGCCACTGCTAGAGCTGTCGCTGGGGGAAGAGCTACCATAGCCGGACGAGACGCGGTCGGCACCTAGGGCGGGTTCGCCCTCATCCTCGTCGCGGCCGTCGCCAAGGCCGAGCACCTCCTCGCCATCGTTCACCTCAGGGCAGCACCCGGTGCAGCGACCATCTTCCCCAAACACCCTCACATAGAGGGTTGCATCATTTTCGTACTTGAAGTGAAGGGTGCACCGCCTGCCAAAGCCGCGCGCGCGGGCGAACATCTGCCAACCGTGGGCTAGAGCTACATTGCCCACGGAGGAGACCTCGATCGCGACCCAGGAACCCTGCTGCAGCAGCCGTCTGCTTGTAGCCAAAGCCCGCTTGGACCTGAGGCCGGCAGCTCATCAGTGAAGAAGCGCGGGAGCTGAAGCCAGTTGTCGGCCGGGTTCTCCGACCAGACGACGAACTTCGGCAGCATCTCCGCCGAGTGGAAGCGCGACCGGGAAGGCCGGGCGACCACGGCACGTCTCCCTTCATTAATGAGACTTCCACAACCGGAGCAACCTCTGCCCCACGAAGCGGCACCACCACCGCTGCGCGAGGCCGCAGCGGGGGTTATGGTGTGCTTGCGTGGATGGCCGCGTCCACGCTTGGGCACCGTAGAGCCGGGCCCCTCGTAAGGGGCCTTCCCCTTCTCCGCGGTAGTGAACCTCCTCGACGGCACCATTGGTGGCAGGAGAGGAGCAAGGAAGGAGAAGAAGCAGAAGAGGCAGAGGAAAGATGGGCAACCAGCACCCCCCATGATCACAGGTAATGATGGTTTTCCTTGCATGTCGCAGGGACTTGTTAGTCGGGCAGTTGCCGAGGCAGCGTGGGGAAGCGGAGACGCCCACGTCCAATCAACCGCCACATGTCGACCAAGGCCGCAGGCTATTGGGGCCCGCGGCGCTCCGCGCTTGACCTTTGGCTTCACCTTGAAGCCAAGCCCGAGCGCGCCTTGGGCCCGGGGGCTACTGTCTGCGTTCTGGGAACGGGGGTCCCCAGACTTGCCTGCCTGCGGCCCACGGCGTGGCTTTTCTAGTAGGCCTATACGACCCATCTTCATCAACAAGGCACTCAGGACCCTCGCGAGGGGCCAAGCCTCGCAAGGCGGACGACACAAGACCTCCTCAGGAGCGGCCTCACCAAGTTGGCTCATGAGGGTCGGAGAGTTCAAGGCCAGGCAAACCTCGCGAGGTTCTCGTGACGTGAGCCATGACGATCGAGACCAGGTGGGCACCAGCATGCGCAACATCCTTGTTTCCTCTTTGGTGCTAAGGGGGCAAGCCCAGGCGCGGAGTACCGTGGCATCAAGCAAAGTTTTCCATAGTGGTGCAACGAGACCAAGACCAAAAGGATGGCAAGACGGAGGTCACCGTGGAGCCCAGGACGGCGTCACCACCAGAGCCTTTGGCAGGCGAAGACCACTTTTGTCAGGATAGCTTGTACTAGCTACCCCCTTTCAAATTGGCCGTTGTTGGCTCCCTTCCCGCTCAATATTTGGGGAGAGGACCAGGGCCGCTATAAATAGGACTAGCCACCACCTTAGCTAGGGGGAGATGTGAGATTGGAGCCACCACATCCTTGGCCACCAAGCACAGGAACACCTCAACCTCAGGAGGTTGTTCTTCCCCTTGTACTGTTCACCCTCATCCCAAGAGGCCATCCACCACCACCACACTGGAGTAGGGTATTACACCACAACGGTGGCCCGAACCAGTATAAATATTGTGTCTTTGTGTTGCGAGTTCGTCGAATTAGTTCGTAAGATCTTAGCTGAGCTAGAACGTGGATCGGCAGGGGGGTCTTCGCGCGCACCCCAGAGTTCGAACCTTAAAGGTTTTTCCGGAACCCTTGATCCGACAAATGTAATGAAAGCACGAATACTATCAGTAGCTAGGTAGTATGGATCAGGATGGAAGACAGTATGAAGCCAAACAGGAAATAGTCTTCACTCAGTGAAGTCAGACAGATTAGACAAGCAAGCAATGACTTCACGAAGACAAACAATAAAGTAAAGGGAAGTGGGGCATAGAACCAGTTGCTTGGTGAAGACAAGGCTTTGGTAGACCAGTTCCAGTTGCTGTGACAACTGTACGTCTGGTTAGGGAGGCTGAGATTGAACTCAGAAGACCGCGTCTTCACCTTATTCCCCTTGAGCTAAGGACACCCAGTCCTCGCCCAATCACTCTGGTAAGTCTTCAAGGTTGACTTCCAAATCTTCACATACTTCGTTCACCGGCGATCCATAATGGCTCTTGGATGCTCAGAACGCGACGCCTAACCGGCTGGAGGATTCACAGTCCTCAAGTGTAACAAGTCTTCAGGTCACGCGGACAGAAAGACTTCAGTGATGCCTAACATTCTTTGGCTTTGGGTGTTTTGGGATTTGTCCTCGCAAGGATCTCTCTCTCTCTCTCTCAAAGGCTTCGGAGGTAGGTTGCTCTCAAACGACAAAAGTCATGCACTAACTCTAAGAAACCACTAATTTATGGTGTAGGGGGTGGGCTATTTATAGCCAGGAGGCAACCCGACCTGATATGTCCGAAATGACCCTGGGTCACTAAGGAACCGACACGTGTCCAACAGTCAGATTTCAAACACACGCGGCAGCTTGACTTGGGCTACAAGCAAAGCTGACTCATCCAACTCTGGATAAGATTTGCTCTCATTATCTTCCCTCGAAGACATATGATTTTGGTTGAGCGTCACATCAGTCACTCCGACTTTGTTCACTTGGACCCCACTTAACAGTACGGTGGTTCCTATGACTCAATAAAGAATAAAGGAAACTACGAAACAACTGTATCTTCACACTCCACAGTCTTCAAGTGAATGTCTTCACATGTCATAATCTTCACGAACCACCATTGTCTTCAATTCTTCACACATTTTTAGGGGTCATCTCTGTTAGGTAAACCGAATCAATAAGGGACTACTACATGTGTTATCCTGCAATTCTCACAAACACATTAGTCCCTCAACCAAGTTTGTCGTCAATACTCCAAAACCAACTAGGGGTGGCACTAGATGCACTTACAATCTCCCCCTTTTGGTGATAGATGACAAACTGGTTGAAGTTTTCAACGGGGATAAAAGTATGTGAAAGTTAAAGATCAAAGTCATTGTCTTCATAAGTTGCAAAAGGCTCCCCCTGAAGATGTGCATATAAGTAGTTTGATTTTGAATGCAAATGCACATGGCAGGTTTTACTTTGTGGAGATCCTCTTCAACTTGCAAAGACAATTCATCATGCATATATAAGAATAACGAAGTTAATGACATGCATAATGAGAAATAGGCGTCTGCAGAATGACTTCATGCGGAATTTATCATCGCATCACAAAGTAGCAGCAAAAGTAGCAGACGACCATCAAGTTTAAGTGCTACAACTTAAGAGCCAAATAGTTTCAAAATTAGAGTTGTAAGAACTTAGCAAAAATAATGCAACCACCCTATATGGATCCGCTTGAAGACTATCAACCTTATATGCGTCTTCCCCTTTTGTTAGTAAGGATCAAAAAGGTTTGAAGACGTAGAGGATCTACTCGTTCCCAGTTGGAGTAGATGATGGAGAAGGGTCGACGTTGGAGTTTGGTGGTGTAGACGGGCCTGAAGCAGAATCATGGTGTAGTGCAGCCAGAGTGGGTGAAGTGGTGTCATCCTCTTCATCGATGACTCTCGCAACAATAGTTGTAGCGGAAGATGAATGTTCAGAATCTTCAATGGATGGTGTGCGATGCCAGCTTGCAGTTTGCGGAGGCCTGGAGTCAAACTTGAAGCTCTGTGTGAAGCCATCTTCACGAAGATCATCTTTAGAGCAGAGCAATGTGAGGCTCTTCCAGGACCACCGACAGGCTTCATGCGCAACGAAGGAGTTCTTGGTGGCCAAGTTGCGAATGCGATTAACATCCACCAAGGGACTTTACATTTAATGCTTCAGCCAGTCATGATGCCTATCTTGCTTTTGATGTAGAGAATCCAGAAGCTCGCGGTCATTGAGGACTCGGGGACACTTTTGAGGCCTTTGAGCAATGGTGCTGGCAGTGGCTTTAGTAATGGCAGGGTGCAGGAGATGTAGGTTGCCAGCTAGGGGATAAGTCGGAGTAGCAGCATTTGGCACATGAATCCCTTCAATGGGTTGTGTGAAGCTTTGGAATTCAGTGTTTTGAAGGTGTAGTGGCTTCTTTGCATGCTCGGGGTAGATGGCTTCAATAGACATATCAACATCAGGCAGAAATACAACGTGGTTGCGCGCTGAAGGTTGATAGTTGATGGTTGAATGAAGCTTGATCAAACGAATCACCCATGGAGCATAGAACTTCAGTCCAAAAATTATCAATTCCAGAGGCTGCAAGCTGTATGATGAAGAAATACTGAGTGTTGAATCTGATGCCGTTGATAATATAGAACACCAATGTCTTCATGGCGCCTTCCAGTTTAGCTTCGGAGGAATTGCCTTTGATTGGCCAGAGAGTACGCCTCAGAATATGATACACTATGCGCGGCAAGTACTCAAGGTCTTGAAAAAAGAATTCCTTGGGGTATTCCGTGTCATGGGGCAATGGCTTCATCACGCTTAGCATTTGGCTCATGTTCGTCTCTGGCTTCTGGAATATGCTTTGCAGTTCGTTTTGATGAAGCTGACAACCAGGTTCATACAAGTCACCTGGAGTGGGTAGGGAAGCAAGCTCGATGATATCCTGAGTTTTGGCATCATGATGAATGTCACCTGTCATCCGCTCAAGGATCCAGGTCTTCGGATCCCTGTTGTACCCTCGAATATGTAGTGTGGCATAGAATTGCAGTTGAAGCTCTTCATTACAGTGCTCCTTGTCAGTAACAAAGGGCAGCAGACCAACATCCCTGAAGCAGTCAAGGGCCTCCTCAAGGCATGGCAGCCCAGCCATAGCATCAAAATACAGACGCTTATGAGGAAAAATCTGGTCCTGGTTGTATAGGATGCAGGAGTAACAGCTTCACTGCTGATGGCTCCAAAACATGTCAGAGGAGATTTTGGGCTGCTTGTATGGGTTCTTGGCGCTGTTAAAGAATGTGTTGTGCTCTCTAAACCTGAGTACACTAAATGAGCCTTGAGTCATGGCAGTACTTGGAAGCCTTGGCAATCTTGGCTTTGGGTTCTTAACTTGAGGCCTCTGCTCCACATGATAATCATACTGAGGTCCGGGAGCAATGGGTGCAACCATAACTGGCCATTTGACAATGACAAGCTCGCCACTATGATTGAATGCGTGTTCCATTGTATGAGGCCTTTGTGGAGGAACGACATCTTCGGAAGTGATTGGCTGCACTATGGTGTTAGTGGCAGGATTAGCGTCAGGCTCCACATTGTCTGTAGCCATGATTGTGTCATTGGCTCCAGTGGTGTTGGTGGTGATAGCCTTATTGTTTTCAACCTCCGTTTCTTCAAAAACTAGAGGGTCGGGCACGATCACATCCTCTTCGGGTTGGACTGGATGAACGTTAGGGGGAGTAGCTTCTCTCTCTTCTTCTTTTTTCTTCTTCGGCAGATGCAGCTAGAATGTCTTCAATAGCTTTAGCTTCAGACGCAGAAGCAGGCGTAGAAGGGATCGCTTCAGGGAACATTTGACGTGCTACTGAGCTTGTGTGTTGCACATCCTCTTCTGGAATTCTTGTCATGGAGACCGGAGGCCTGAGGTCTTTGCGAAGCCTGCGGAATGTTGGCGATGCCTTTGGAGAGGGAGTGGTCTGGTCCATGTAGTTATCATCATCAAGCACCAGAGTGGTGACTTGAGCTGGTGGAGTATGTGGGGTCTCGTCTTGAAGGGGTGTCTTGTTGTTGTTGCTCAACCCATGAGTCATCTTGAGCAACTGGCGTCAAGGGACGACTAATGCTAATGAGTTCACTACTCATGGGAGCAGGCGATGATACCGACTTGGGTTCAAGCTAAGGAAGGACTTCATCATCATTCACATTGTCTTCATGACCAATGTCTTCAGCTGTGTTGGGGTCAACAGCTGGAATCTCTTCACTTTCTGGGGCCTCTATGGAAGCAAGCTCATGGATCATGAGGCGGCGCTCGCGGTTAGCTGAGGCAGGGAGAGAAACAGAGATTGGTTCAACGATGAGGGGCTCTGAGGCAGCAACACCCTCTTTCCTTGAAGACTTTGAAGCCTTTGTCTTCAACTTCTTCTTGGAGGGAGCATCATCAGAGGTGTCTTTGAGCATCCTCTTCCTGGCTTCGGCTTCGGCTTGCCTTGTCTTCTTCTGTTCAGAAGCTGCTGAGGGGACCTTTGGCTTCGAGCCAGTCATGCTTGGTCATTCCTGCCTTGGAGCTTCGGATATGGCTTCAGCAGACTTCTTTTTCTTGGCAGCCATCTTGGGGTCGATGCCAGGACGCCCAAGATCCTTTCTCTTTTCAGCTTCATTGTGCACTTGCACACATTTCTGCGCATAGTACTTCATGTGCTCGCATGAGCCTTTGGCTTCTTCACGCTTCTTGTTGAACTCTGCCTTGAGGTTATTCATCATCTTCTTGAAGATTTGCACATCAGCGACACTGAGCTTGGCCATATGCTTCTTGAAATGTGCCTTCTCATCATCTATCTTGTTCTTGAGCTCAACTATTTTCTGAGCCAAGGCAAGTTCATTGGCAATGGCTCTATGAAATGTGACGCTGATGTCCACAGGCAGCTGCAGATCATCAATGTTGATGCTCTCATCCTCAAACCATTCATCAATGAAGTTGTTTAGTATATCAACATCGAAGAGAGGCATATCATGGAAGATCTCAGCCTCTTGCTTGCTCTTGATCAACATCTCTAGAGCTTCATCTCCTAGATCTTCATCACTGGACAAATCAATGGTGTTTTCCTCATTACACAGAACGGCGGCAGGAGTCAGGTCATGCCCTAAAATCTTCTTGGGCTTCTTGGTCTTCTTGGAGACACGAGACAAGTCTTTAGACTGCACACTAGGTTCAGGAGGAGCAGTCGTCAATGGCTTCACAGTCGAAGCTCTTGGTGCTGCAGAGGGTATTGAAGCTTTTGACTTCTTCTTCTGCTTCGATGGTGCATGTGCATCAGAGTCTGCATCCTCATCAGATTGTTCTACCATGGCCCTCTGAGCAGCAATATGGGAGAGGAGCCCATCAAAGCTATTGAAGGGGCCGATGACATTAGGATTGGTGTCACGTGTGCCATCCGGCCAAGGAGCAGACAGACCAGGGTTGATGTGGAGTCCGAGTTCCTTCATGTTCTTGGCTGCCAACTCCTTTGCAAACTAAAATTTACGCTTGAAGAGATTGTCATCACGACACCATAGAAGAGATGATGGGTCGAACTTTTTGGCTGAGGTCCTGGACCATTCATGGATAGAAGCCTTGGGCAATAGCTTCAGGCTTCGTCTTGGGTTGCAGATTCTTGTAAATAATATCGTCCCACAGGCGCTTGATGGCATTCTTTTCAGCATACTCAGGAGTGGCAAAGTTGTATTTGAACCACTGTTCAGCCCAATATCTTCGGATCCATTGTATTTTGGTCTTGCGCTGATTGTAGCTCTCCTCTGGATTAGACTTGTACAATTCAAACAGATCCGGAGGTAGATCTAGAGCCGTATTGCCACGGTGCTGCCTGCCACCCTTCCGTGTAGATTTTTCAGATGCCATTAAATTCAGATAGAGAGGCTTCAAGACAGTGAAAGGCTTCTGTCTACTTGTCAAACAAGAACTGGCTTCAGGAGAGTCAAGGTGATGTTGTAAGTATTCTGCAAATGAATGCAGACTATGAGAACCAAGGGATTCTCCCACGGACATGTACCTGTGACAGCATTAGAGATGCGAGGGAAGGGGAAGAGGTCATATGCATTCTCAGAAGATTTTGAAGATAAATCAGTTTGAAGACATTTACCTCATAGTGCGAAGACATTCACTTATTTGAAGTGAGTTGGTTCCAGATTTGTATGAATCCATGGATAAGTACAAGTGAGGAATCTAACTAGTTATGAAGCATAAGTGAATATACTTTGCAAGACATGAGATTACAAAAAGAAAGATCCAGATTTGGAAGTGTAGAAACCACTTTTGGTTGAAGTGGATGGATTTGACAAATCAAAAAATTGGTAGAAAGCGAGTTTTATTTACCACAGAAGAACTGCTAGACGAGGCAGAACGGATGTCGAGCAGTCCAATCTCCCGCGCCATAACTTGGCGGTGGAAGACACCTATAGCGGCGGCGGAAAAGACGAGGTCCATGGCCGGTGTGAGGACGGCGTCGAAGAAGTCGCGGCAGCTAAGCGCTTCATCTCTAGCGTCGACGCGAGCTAGCGGTGGCGCTAGGGTTTGAGCAAGATGGCAAGTGCTACCTCTTGAGCATGCGTTGGTTTCCCCTTGAAGAGGAAAGGGTGATGCAACAAAGTAGCATAAGTATTTCCCCTCAGTTTTTGAGAACCAAGGTATCAATCCAGTAGGAGACTACACGCAAGTCCCCTAGTACCTGCACAAACAAACAAGAACCTCGCAACCAACGCGATAAAGGGATTGTCAATCCCTTCACGGTTACTTATGAGAGTGAGATCTGATAAAGATAATAACATAAATATTTTTGGTGTTTTTGTGATATAGATTGGAAAATAAAGATTGCAAAATAGATAGTAAACTAGAATTCTAGATTTGAAACTTATATGATGTAAAGTAGACCCGGGGGCCATAGGTTTCACTAGTGGCTTCTCTCAAGATAGCATGTATTACGGTGGGTGAACAAATTACTACCGAGCAATTGATAGAAAAGCGCATAGTTATGATGATATCTAAGGCAATGATCATGAATAT
Source organism: Triticum aestivum (assembly GCF_018294505.1). Taxonomy (NCBI): domain Eukaryota; kingdom Viridiplantae; phylum Streptophyta; class Magnoliopsida; order Poales; family Poaceae; genus Triticum; species Triticum aestivum. The sequence goes on from NC_057797.1 coordinate 529,329,991, forward strand.
AGGCATCACATCTGTGACAAGTAGACCGAAACGATTCTGCATCTACTACTATTACTCTACACATCGACCGCTATCTAGCATGCATCTAGAGTATTAAGTCCATAAGAATGGAGCAACGCTTTAGGCAAGATGACATGATGTAGAGGGATAAACTCAAGCAATATGATATAAACCCCATCTTTTTATCCTCGATGGCAACAATAAAATACGTGCCTTGCTGCCCCTGCTGTCACTGGGAAAGGACACCTCAAGATTGAACCCAAAGCTAAGCACTTCTCCCATTGCAAGAAAGATCAATCTAGTAGGCCAAACCAAACTAATAATTCAAAGAGACTTGCAAAGATATCAAATCATGCATATAAGAATTTAGAGAAGAATCAAATAATATTCATAGATAATCAAGTTCATAAACCCACAATTCATCGGATCTCGGCAAACACACCGCAAAAAGAGTTACATCGAATAGATCTCCAAGAAGATCAAGGAGAACTTTGTATTGAGATCCAAAGAGATAGAAGAAGTCGTCTAGCTAATAACTATGGACCCAAAGGTATGTGGTAAACTACTCACACATCATCCGAGAGGCTATGGTGTTGATGTAGAAGTCCTTTGTGATTGAATCCCCCTCCGGTAGATCACCGAAAAAGGCCCCAAGATGGGATCTCACGGGTACAGAAGGTTACGGCGGTGGAAAAGGTGTTTCGTGGCTCTCCCCGATGGTTTCAGGGTATAATAGTATATATAGGCGAAAGAAATAGGTCGGTGGAGCTACGAGGGGCCCACGAGGGTGGTAGGCGCGCCTGGCCCCCTGGACGCGCCCTCCTACCTCGTGGTCGCCTCGCTGCTTCCTTGACGTTCACTCCAAGTCTCCTCGATCACGTTTGTTCCAAAAAAGATCCTCGCGAAGGTTTCATTCCGTTTGGATTCTGTTTGATATTCCTTTTCTGCGGAACACTGAAATAGGCAAAAAAACAGCAATTTGCACTAGGCTTTTGGTTAATAGGTTAGTCCCAAAAATAATATAAAAATGTATATTAAAGCCCATTAAACATCCAAAACAGATAATATAATGGCATGGAACAATCAAAAATTATAGATACGTTGGAGACGTATCAAGCATCCCCAAGCTTAATTCCTGCTCGTCCTCGAGTAGGTAAATGATAAAAACAGAATTTCTGATGTGGAATGCTCCCTAACATAATTTTCAATGTAATTCTCTTTATTGTGGCATGAATGTTCAGATCCATAAGATTCAAGATAAAAGTTTAATATTGACATAAAATGGTAATACTTCAAGCATACTAATAAAGCAATTATGTCTTCTCAAAATAACATGGCCAAAGAAAGTTATCCCTACAAAATCATACAGTCTGGCTATTCTCTATCTTCATCACATAAAATATTTAAATCATGCACAACCCCGATGACAAGCCAAGCAATTGTTTCATACTTTTGATGTTCTCAAACTTTTTCAATCTTCACACAATACATGAGCGTGAGCCATGGATATAGCACTATAGGTGGAATAGAATGGTGGTTGTGGAGAAGACAAAAAAGGAGAAGATAGTCTCACATAAACTAGGCGTATCAACGGGCTATGGAGATGCCCATCAATAGATATCAATGTGAGTGAGTAGGGATTGCCATGCAATGGGTGCACTAGAGCTATAAGTGTATGAAAGCTGAAAAAGAAACTAAGTGGGTGTGCATCCAACTCGCTTGCTCACGAAGACCTAGGGCATTTTGAGGAAGCCCATCATTGGAATATACAAGCCAAGTTCTATAATGAAGAATTCCCACTAGTATATGAAAGTGACAAAATAGAAGACTCTCTATCATGAAGACCATGGTGCTATTTTGAAGTACAAGTGTGAAAAAAGGATATTAACATTGTCCCTTCTCTCTTTTTCTCTCATTTTTTTATTTGGGCTTCTCTGGCCTCTCTTTTTTATTTGGGCTTCTTTGGCCTCTTTTTTTTCTTTTCTCACATGGGACAATGCTATAATAATGATGATCATCACACTTTTATTTACTCATAACTCAAGAATTACAACTTGATACTATAACGAAAATATGACTCTATGTGAATGCCTCCGGTGATGTACCAGGATATGCTCTGAATCAAGAGTGACATGTATGAAAGAATTATGAACGGTGGCTTTTCCACAAATACGATGTCAACTACATGATCATGCAAAGCAATATGACAATGATGAAGCATGTCATAATAAACGGAACGGTGGAAAGTTGTGTGGCAATATATCTCGGAATGGCTATGAAAATGCCATAATAGGTAGGTATGATGGCTGTTTTGAGGAAGATATATGGTGGGTTTATGGTACCAGCGAAAGTTGCGCGGTACTAGAGAGGCTAGCAATGGTGGAAGGGTGAGAGTGCGTATAATCCATGGACTCAACATTAGTTATAAAGAACTCACATACTTATTGCAAAAATCTATTAGTTATTGAAACAAAGTACTACGCGCATGCTCCTATGGGGATAGATTGGTAGGAAAAGACCATCGCTCGTCCCCGACCACCACTCATAAGGAAGACAATCAATAAATAAATCATGTTCCGACTTCATCACATAACGGTTCACCATACGTGCATGCTACGGGAATTGCAAACTTTAACACAAGTATCTCTCAAATTCACAACTACTCAACTAGCATGACTCTAATATTACCATCTTCATATCTCAAAACAATCACCAAGTATCAAACTTCTCATAGTATTCAATGCACTTTATATGAAAGTTTTTATTATACCCATCTTGGATGCCTATCATATTAGGGCTAATTTTATAGCCAAAGCAAAATACCATGTTGTTCTAAAATACTCTCAAAATAATATAAGTGAAGCATGAGAGATCTATAATTTCTACAAAACAAATCCACCACCATGCTCTAAAGAATATGAGTGAAGTACTAGAGCAAAATAATCTAGCTCAAAAGATATAAGTGAAGCACATAGAGTATTCTAATAAATTCCGATTCATGTGTGTCTCTCCCAAAAGGTGTGTACAGGAAGTATGATTGTAGTAAACTAAAAAGCAAAGACTCAAATCATACAAGACGCTCCAAGCAAAACACATATCATGTGGTGAATAAAAAATATAGCCTCAAGTAAAGTTACAGATAGACAAAGACGAAAGAGGGGATGCCTTCCGGGGCATCCCCAAGCTTAGGCTTTTGGTTGTCCTTGGATTTTACCTTGGGGTGCCTTGGGCATCCCCAAGCTTAGGCTCTTGCCACTCCTTGTTCCATAATCCATCAAATCTTTACCCAAAAACTTGCAAACTTCACAACACAAAACTCAACAGAAAATCTCATGAGCTCCATTAGTATAAGAAAACAAATCACCACTTAAGGTACTGTAATGAACTCATTCTTTATTTATATTGGTATTAAACCTAATGTATTCCAACTTCTCTATGGTTCATAACCCCGATACTAGCCATAGATTCATCAAAATAAGCAAACAACACACAAAAACAGAATCTGTCAAAAATAGAACAGTCTGTAGTAATCTGTAGGTTTCGTACTTCTGTAACTCCAAAAATTCTACCAAATTAGGATGAACTAAATAATTTGTATATTGATCTACTGTTTCTGGAATCAGTATTTTATTGCTCTTTGGTTAAAAACGTAAATTATTCTCGTGAGCGCATACGTTGGTTTTCCCTTGAAGAAGAAAGGGTGATGCAGCAAAGTAGCGTAAGTATTTCCCTTGGTTTTTGAGAACGAAGGTATCAATCCAGTAGGATCCTACACGCAAGTCCCCTAGTACCTGCACAAACAAACAAGAACCTCGCAACCAACGCGATAAAGGGGTTGTCAATCCCTTCACGGTCAATTACGTGAGTGAGATCTGATAAAGATAATAACATAAATATTTTTGGTATTTTTGTGATATAGATTGGAAAATAAAGATTGCAAAATAGATAGTAAACTAGAATTGTAGATTGGAAACTTATATGATGCAAAGTAGACCCGGGGGCCATAGGTTTCACTAGTAGCTTCTCTCAAGATAGCATGTATTACGGTGGGTGAACAAATTACTGCTGAGCAATTGATAGAAAAGCGCATAGTTATGATGATATTTAAGGCAATGATCATGAATATAGGCATCACGTCCGTGACAAGTAGACCAAAACGATTCTGCATCTACTACTATTACTCCACACATCGACCGCTATCCAGCATGCATCTAGACTAGTAAGTTCATAAGAACGGAGTAATGCTTTAGGCAAGATGACATGATGTAGAGGGATAAACTCAAGCAATATGATATAAACCCCATCTTTTTATCCTCGATGGCAACAATAAAATACGTGCCTTGCTGCCCCTGCTGTCACTGGGAAAGGACACCGCAAGATTGAACCCAAAGCTAAGCATTTCTCCCATTGCAAGAAAGATCAATCTAGCAGGCCAAACCAAACTAATAATTCAAAGAGACTTGCAAAGATATCAAATCATGCATATAAGAATTCAGAGAAGAATCAAATAATATTCATAGATAATCAAGTTCATAAACCCACAATTCATCGGATCTCGGCAAACACACCGCAAAAAGAGTTACATCGAATAGATCTCCAAGAAGATCGAGGAGAACTTTGTATTGAGATCCAAAGATAGAGAAGAAGCCATCTAGCTAATAACTATGGACCCGAAGGTCTGTGGTAAACTACTCACACATCATCGGAGAGGCTATGGTGTTGATGTAGAAGCCCTTCGTGATCGAATCCCCCTCCGGCAGATCGCCGAAAAAGGCCCCAAGATGGGATCTCACGGGTACAGAAGGTTGCGGCGGTGGAAAAGGTGTTTCGTGGCTCTCCCCGAAGGTTTCAGGGTATAAGAGTATATATAGGCGAAAGAAATAGGTCGGTGGAGCTGTGAGGGGCCCACGAGGGTGGGGGTGCGCCTGCCCCCCCTGGGCGTGCCCTCCTACCTCGTGGCCGCCTCGCTGCTTCCTTGACGTCCACTTCAAGTCTCCTGGATCACGTTTGTTCCAAAAAAGATCCTCGCAAAGGTTTCATTCCGTTTGGATTCATTTTGATATTCCTTTTCTACGAAACATTGAAATAGGCAAAAAAATAGCAATTTGCTCTGGGCTTTCAGTTAATAGGTTAGTCCCAAAAAATAATATAAAAAGGTATATTAAAGCCCATTAAACATCCAAAACATATAATATAATAGCATGGAACAATAAAAAATTATAGATACGTTGGAGATGTACCAGCGAGGTGGAAGAGGAAATAATGACTGGACGGGTGTGTGTTCTTAAGGTGAAGGGTTGCGCAGTGCAATTACGCAGGTGCCCCTGGCGGTTCACATCTGATGGACATGTCGCATGCATGCAACTCATTGATAGTTGTTCCATGTTCCCACGCACGCCTGGTTTGTCGGGTGGTTGTTCCGGCTTCTCTAGTATCCAGGAAAAAGAGATAAGGCATTTAAAATAGTTTTAAATATGTGTCTCTTTATCTTTAGCTGACAAGGATGCAGTGAAGAAATTCGACACGTTTCAATAGAATGCATACGACTAGATAGATAGAATTTGAGGAACAAGCATATAAGGTAGGGGTGGGCGTTCGGTATAAACCAAATTTTCGGTTTCTACCATTCGGTTTTTATTCAAATTCGGTTTGCAGAACTAGAAACCGAAAATTCAAACATAAAATATAAAACCAAAAATTCGGTTAACCGACTGATTCGGTGCGGTTTTCGGTTACTACCGAGTGGACCTTGTGTTTAACAATTGTGGTCAGAGCACCTTCTTATATAGCCGCAAGTACCCCCCTTTTCTCCTTATCCAAGCGATGTGGGACTAAAGTTTCCCTGGTCGGACGCTCGCATGCCCACTGTTTTCTTTAACGAAGAGCGACACGGGATGGGAGATGCCATTCACAAAAATACTGGGCCTTCATAGTGTACTACCACGTACGTGTGGTTAGCCCACGTACATGTGCTTGCGGCCACAGGCTCGTACCCTGGCTAGCTACGTGGGCAACGGGAGGCTAATCTTTCTATTGTTTGTTGATTACTTCGGTTTCTGTTTCGGTGAATCGGTATTAAACCGAACCTGCCGAATTTAGTTCAGTTAACACAGCTGAAAACCGAAATTTACTGTAGAGTAAGAAAAACCGAAAATTGGGTTTTTTGGTATCGGCTTCGGTTCGGTCTTCGGTTCATTGGTTTTTATGCCCACCCCTAATATAAGGGGTTAGGGTCCGATCACATACACTTAGTTTAGAAAATGGCAATTTTGAAGACATAGCTATAAGTGAATGATGTAGTGGACATAACACACACACACACACACACACACACACACACACACACATATATATATATATATATATATCATAAAAGATCAAATCAACATTGTGAAGATAAACCATGATGACAAATCAATGTTGAAGACGAACCAAATATGAAGATTATGCAATCATGACGCCAAATGAAAATCTTCGAGAAAGTTTGGTGGTGGCATTACCCACCGTATAGGAAGTATTAGACCCAGACACGACGCACAATTATCATGGCACTCCGAAGTCAGATTCCGCATTAATGTATTCACAATTAGAGGGTAAGTCTTTATTAATTGAAGATATACGTTACTTCGTGTGTTGCACATCCAAGTCATCAACATGCATAAGCGTTAGGATGTGTGTCCAATCACAGGACATCCGAGGATTCTAAGATATTTAGCTCACCCCGCAGCTTGCAAAACCTTTTCTCATGCAAGGGCTTTGTGAAGATATCTGATAGTTGCTCTTCAGTGTTGACGCGAATGATATCGATGTCTTCCTTCATGACATGATCTCTGAGAAAGTGATGACGGATCTGAATGTGTTTTGTCTTCGAGTGCTGAACTGGATTGTTGGCAATCTTGATGGCGCTTTAATTGACATAGTAGAGTGGCACATGCTTCAAGTGGATGCCATAGTCCTTGAGAGTTTGCTTCATCCATAGAAGCTGAACACAGCAAGATCCAACAGCAATGTATTCAGATTCAGCAGTGGAGAGTGATACACAGTTCTGCTTCTTTGAAGAACAACAGACAAAAGATCGTCCAAGAAAGTGACATGTGCCTGATGTGGACTTGTGATCAACCTTGTCACCAGCATAATCAGCATCTGAGAACCCAACTAGATCAAACTCTGAGCTCTTTGGATACCATAATCCTAGTGTTAGGGTGTAAGCCAAATATCGAAGAATTCGCTTCACAACTAAGTGATGCAATTCCTTTTGTGCCGCTTTGAATTGGGCACACATGCAAATGCTAAGCATTATATCAGGCCTAGATGCACATAAATAGAGTAAAGAACCAATCATGGAGTGGTATACCTTTTCATCGAACTCTTTACCATTGTCGTCGGGGCCCAATTGGCCTTTGGTTGGCATTGGCGTCGTGTACCCTTTGCAGTCTTGCATTCCAAACTTCTTTAGGCAATCTTTGAGGTATTTCTCTTGTGATATGAAGATGCCATTTCTCTACTCACGGATTTGAAGACCAAGGAAGAACTTCAGCTCACCCATCATGGACATCTGATATTGTTCTCGCATCATATGCCCAAATTCATCACTGTATCTCTTGTCAGTGCAGCCAAAGATAATGTCATCCACATAGATTTGGCATACAAACAGTTCACCATCATATGTCTTCGTGAAGAGAGTGGGATCTAGAGAACCAGGTTTGAAGCCTTTGCTCTTCAGGAAGTCTTTGAGTGTGTCATACCAAGCGCGAGGTGCTTGTTTGAGGCCATATAGTGCCTTGTTGAGATTGTATACCATGTCAGGATGCTTTGGGTCTTCAAAGCCAGGTGGTTGTGCAACATACACTTCTTCTTCAATTTTGCCATCGAGGAAGGAACTCTTTACATCTATTTGGTACAGACGAATGTTGTTGTGGTTGGCATATGCTAGCAGTATGCGAATGGCTTCAAGCCTAGTCACAGGAGCAAATGTTTCATCGAAGTCAATTCCTTCGACTTGTGTGTAACCTTGAGCAACGAGACGAGCCTTGTTTCTGACAACTTGACCATGCTCATCTTGCTTGTTGCGATAGATCCATTTAGTGTCGATGATATTGTGCTTGCGAGGATCAGGACGCTTTACTAGCTCCCATACATTGTTCAACTCAAACTGTTGAAGCTCTTCTTGCATAGCTTGAATCCATTCAGGTTCCATGAAGGCTTCATCAACTTTCTTGGGTTTAGATATAGAGACAAATGCAAAGTGCCACAGAAATTTGCTAGCTATGTTGCTCTTGAATGAGTGAGTGAATAGGTGCATTGATGCTATCAATTATGTTCTCAATCTAGACTTCATTTTCCATGCGAGGATGTACTGGGCGAAGATTTTGCCCTTCCTGATCATTGTCTTCATCTTCAGCATTGGCTTCAGGCTGAGCAGTGTCTTCATGCTGATTAGGTGCAGAAATGATGATTTCCTGTTCAGCCTGTTCCTCTGAAGGTATGATCTCTCCAGTACCCATAAGCTTGCTAGACTCACTTGGTGTAGCTTCATCTAGCACATTTGGCAGGTGCCCTCTTTGTGAGCTGTTAGTCTCATCGAACCGCACATCCATAGTTTCAACCACTTTGTAGTGAAAGAGATTGAAGACTCTGTAGGAGTGCGAATCCTTTCCATAGCCAAGCATGAAACCTTCATGTGCTTTTGATGCAAATTTTGCGGATCCTTGATCCAGCACCTAGCACCAAAGACTCTGAAATAGCTGACATTTGGCTTCTTACCAGTCAGAAGTTCATATGATGTCTTCTTTAGGAACTTGTGAAGATAAACACGGTTAATGGAGTGGCATGCAGTATCAATGGCTTCAGGCCAGAATTTCCTTGGAGTCTTGTACTCATCAAGCATCGTTCGTGCCATCTCAATGAGGGTTCTGTTCTTGCGCTCCACGATGCCATTCTTTTGAGGTGTGTATGGAGCAAACAACTCATGTGTGATGGCCAATGTATCAAGATAAGTGTCGAGGTCGGTGTTCTTGAATTATGTGCCGTTGTCACTTCTGATGTGCTTGATCTTGATGCCATAGTTGGTCCTGGCGCGATAGGTGAATCGTCTGAAGACATCCTGCACTTCAGTCTTGTAGAGAATTATGTGCGCCCATGTATATCTTGAGTAATCATCGACAATGATGAAGCCATAGAGGCATGCAGTGGTAGTAAGAGTAGAGTAGTGAGTAGGGCCAAATAAGTCCATATGGAGCAGGTCGAAGGGATGTGTTGTCGTCATGATTGTCTTCGAGGGATGCTTGGCCCTAGTCATCTTTCCGGCTTCACAGGCACCACATAGATGATCCTTCTTGAACTTGGCGCCCTCGATGCCAATGACATGCTTCTTCTTCGTGAGAGTGTGCAAGTTCCTCATGCCCACATCTCCTAGCCTCCGATGCTAGAGCCAGCACTCTGAAGCTTTTGCTAGAAGACATACGGCAAGTTGTGGTACTGCGGAGAAATCTACCATATACAGATCGTCTTTTCGATACCCTCCGAAGACTAGAGATTTGTCAGATTCCATAAGCACAAGGCAAAGATATTTTACAAATATCACAATCATGTTCGGATCACAAAGCATTGATATAGACATTAAGTTGAAACCAAGGGATTCAATAAGTATCACTTTATCCGTGTGCTGATCCTTTGAGATTACAACTCTACCTAAGCCCAATACCTTGCTTTTACCAGTGTCAGCAAATGTGATGTGACTTTTGTTAGACGAACGTAGGGTTGAATCCATAAGAAGACTTCGATCACCAGTCATGTGGTTAGTGCATCCACTGTCCATAATCCACTTAGTAGCCTTCAGATCCGTACCCTATAGTGCAGTTTAGGGGATAGGCTTCACAGAGAGAAGTGTGAAGCATAAACATTTGACGAACAAGAATACTATCAAAGTTCAAATCCTTGTTAGGGTAGATAGGATGATTATCAAGAAACCCTGGGACGAAATACATAGTAAGATGATTTTGGCATTTTATCTTGCTCCCACAAGATGTTTTATGTCCCCAGCATAAGCATCAGAAGCCTTTGATTTTTGGCTGGAGACCTTAACCTGCAAAAGAAAGTTAATTCTTGTTAACCACCCACATCTTTAGGGGTGGCTTAGAGGCAATGAGTCTAAGTGCAGCATCTGAGAATTTTGGCTTTGGAGCCCTAGCAAATAGCCTTGTAGGAGGTGAATAATACTCATAAGAATAAGCAGAAAAGTTCTTGGTTTTATGAACATAGCGGTTTGATGAAACACGCTCATATTCATAAGTCTGAGTATGGTTTCCCTACAAAACATTGGCGTTAGGGTGACCCTGGTGGATCCTCTGTCTGTATGAAGCCTTTGGACCATTTGAAGCCTTTGGTCTGGGGTTTTTCTTCTTCCCAGGTGGTGTCATGATGACATTAACAGGAAGCTTCTCAAGACAACTTTTGGGCACCCAGATCTTCTTCAAGGGTGGTCCATTCCCGTAGTTAGTACCAATATACCTGGCAAACACTTCACCATTCTGATTCTTGAACATATTATAATTTGGATCAAAGAATTCATCAATGACAATAGGGTTAGCACAAGTGAAGCTAGATAAGGTAGATGGATCCACTGAAGGTCCCTTTGCAGCAAACCATGTAGTTTTGGGGTACTACTCAGGCTTCCAGTAAGAACCATCAACATTCATTTTCCTCTCGAACCCAACACCCTCTTTCCTAGGGTTTCGGTTCAAAATCTGTTTCTTGAGGACATCACATAGTGTCTGATGCCCTTTGAGGCTTTTGTACATGCCTGTTTCAAGCAAAGTCTTCAACCTAGCATTCTCATCAGCAATAGTAGTTATCGTGGTGGGCGCACAATAGATGCCAAGAGATGGCTAAAGAGAGGAGGAGGCTCGAGGGCACCGGTGGGCTCCAGAGGCGAGGTCGGCATGAGCGAGCATGGGACGCAAGACATACCCAGGTTCGGGGCTCTCTGGAGAGATAACACCCCTAGCCCTGCCGAGTGTAGTTGGTTTGTAATAGTACAGAGTTGCTCCTAGAGCTGTATGGAGGAAGAAGGAGGGCATGCCAAGGCTTAGGCTGCTCCCTATCCTAGTGTGTGGCTAGTCTGATCCTATGGCTCGTTATGTGATTACCCGTATGCATGAGGGCTCCTGGGGGTTTCATAGGTCAAACCCCCCAGGGGTACAATGGTAATATTACAAGGCCATGGGGCTCGGTTGTCATTGTCCAGGAAGCCAGTGCTGGGACCTGCCGGGTGTCAAGGCTCGCCGGGTTCTCCGGGCGCGGGCCCCGTGGGTCTAGGGGCACTGTTTGCCGTCTTGTCGATCGCCACGGAGTGGCCGGGTTGAGTCTGCTACAGTGGCACACCGTCGGGTCGCCGCTTGCTGGCATCAGCAGTGATGACAGGTGCACTGTAGCCACACTAGCCCTGGTCAGCAGGTATGGGTGGGGCACTGTTGCCATGCCTCGGCTGATCAGAGGTGTGGGCGGGGCCCTATTGCCTTGCTCATCCTTGAATGGAGACTCGTCCCATCGTACGGCTGGGATGGGACAGGAATGGACCCATGGCCGGGTTGAGGAACACGCCAAAGGGGGAGCTGGCTTGTTGGAGAAGTCTTGAAATGCCGGGTCCGTCTGTCTCGTGTCGGCCGTAAGGGCCGGGTTGAGGAGTTTGGCCGGGTCGAGGGGCTTGGCCGGGTTGAGCAACCCAGCCAAGCGTGAGCCAGATTGAGGGGTGTTGCTGGCCCCAATGTTTGTGAAAAGGATCCGGGTTCCGTTGCCTGCTCGGGGTTCATCCCCCCGACGGTAGTCCCCAAAGCTGTGAAGGTCTGCCATATTCGAGTGGGAGGGCCTTCGCAGTCCCCCCCCTGAGGAGGCGAAGTTGTGACCGTCGGGTCCGGCAACACCTACTGTGTGCCGGCTTGGATCGCGGCATCCCGACGCGGGCGGGAAACCAAGGAGTCCGCTGAATCTTGAGGTGATCTTTTGGGCTTTGCGCGGGCACCACGTGGCGCCTGGGAGCCGGAGGGGCCTGACAGGCCATGCGCGCGACGAGACAATGCGACGGGCTGGGGCCCGCCACTGTGCATCCTCGTCCCGCGCGCGTGGATTTATTGCGGCGTCCACAAATCGGTTGCCATTCTTGAGGCAGTTATTGTGTGCGTATGTGCGCACTTATTGCGGGGAAGTGGGAGGGGCGAGCGCAAACGATCCCACTTCCCCATGTTTCGAACCGTGGCTTATAAATTTGGGGGAGGGGTCGGCGGAAATCATTCTCGCTCACGCTCCCCTGTCACCTCGTCCTTCCTCTGCTTCTTACGACCGCCGCGCACTGCGACTCCTGTCGCTTCAAGCAGAGCTCCACCGCCACTCTTCTCCTTTCTTCCTTCGCTTCATCTTGCCGATGGCACTCCCTTCGGGCTCGTGGATGGGCTCGTCCATTACCGCAGAGGATATCACTTACCTCCGCTCCACCAGGCGCCTGCCGGGGAAGACGGAGGTCGATGTGCGTCTGCCGGTGGGTGAGCGGGAGCCATGGCCGGAGGGGACGGAGCGCGTGGTGTTCTACCCGCACTTCAAGCGCGGGTTCAGCCTCCCCGTGAGTCGTTTCTTCCACAACTTCCTGGATTTCTTCGGGCTACAGCCCCATCATCTTGGCACGGGCGCCATCTTGCAGCTCTCCGGCTTCGTCACCCTCTGCGAGGGGTATCTAGGGGTCGAGCCCATGATCGATCTTTGGGTGCGCTTCTTCACCTTGAAGCAGCAGGGCCCGAAGGCCAAGGAGATGTCCGACTGCAGGGCCGCCATCATCTGCAAGTGGTCGGGCGGGAACTACCCCAAGATGCCGCTGGAGGATTCTGCCAAGAACTGGCATAACTCATTCTTCTACGTGTGCAACCTTGGCGCGGACCACATCAACTTGCCGCCCTTCGTCAACACGCCGCCACAGGCGAAGCAGAACTAGAACTACTACCCCCAGCACCCGTCGCAGGAGGTGCTCAACTTGTGCCAACGGGTGTCAGAGATGAGGGAGCTGGAAGGACTCACCGGCACCGACCTCATCACTGCTTTCATCAGGCGCCAGGTGCTAGCGCTGCGGCGGCGCACCCACATCATCTTTCTGATGACCAGTCTTCAGGACCCCAACCGGATGTCGACCCTATTCCTGGGAGCAGACCAGGTCGCCCGCCGGGTCAACGACATCTCCAAGGCCGGGCTATAGGAGGATTGGGAGTTTGGGAAACCCCCGTACAGCCAGGCGAACCCGACACCCGTGGTGAGTCCTTGGTCTTCGTACTTTGCCGCTGCCCATCTTCTTGTTCGTCCCGACATGACACGGGAGGTGCTTCTAAACACCATCCGGCATCCATATGACCGGGCGCCGACACAGGTGGTGCGGGCCGGCTCAAAGCAGCCTGTGGCCCATGGCGAGGGAGCGGAGGAGGCGGACAACGACGCCGGCGCAGGGCGTCGTGCAAGTAAGTTTATCTTCTATATTTCTTGAGTTGTCGTGCATGAGGCGGCGCCGGGGATGCTGATGCGAGTTGTTGGTGCAGTGGCGCCGGGTGGAGGAGGCGGCGGTGCGGCTGGAGCCGGGTCATCTTGGGGGTGGCGGCGACAAGCCGGCCGCACGGGAAGGACAGCGTCGTGCCCCGGGGCATTGCCGTGAAGCACGCGGTGAACCCGGCTGCTAGTGCGAAGCCGCGTGCCAAGAGGAGGCGCGGCGCTCCACAGGTGAAGCCGGCGAGACCCGCCGTCCCGGTGGTACCCGGGTAAGTTCTCTTTCTGTTGAATCTGAATCGCTGAGTGGCTTTACTTGGTTCTTGGTTGTTTACTTCGTTGAGCTTCAGGTCGCCGATCTCATTGACGTTGGCGGCGGTGGATGCTGCGTCCATCGAGGGCGCCGTGTTCCGGAAGACCCGAACCAGCGCCATCGATCGGGACGAGACGACGGCTGACCCGGATCTCGGCCTGGACCCGGCCAACACCGTGGCCTTGGCCTGGCGGGACCGGAACAAGGCCGAGGCGGATCTAGAGGCGGAGTCGGCCCAAGATTTGGACAACGCCACAGCGGCATGGGCGCGAGCCGGCGAGGATCCGTCGTGGCCCGAGATGCTGGCATAGATGGAGCCGGCGGCGACTGTCTTCATGCCGTCATCGGAGGAGGAACGCGGCCAAGGTGGCCGTGCGGACATCATGGACCTCGACCGGGAGGTCGTGGTGGTTGAGGGCGACACCCCACCGCAGACCGACGTGGTCGAGCGGGCGGGGGTCAAGGGAGGCAACGGAGACGCCGTCTTGGAGGAGGCGTCGTGGACGGTGCCGGAAGGAGTGCATTGAGCGCCGACGGGCGGGGCACCGCCGGTGGTGGCGTCGCAGGCTACTTTGGCCATAGTGCCGGAGAGAGCGCCGGAGAGGCCGCCGGAGAAGGCACCGGCTGTGGAGGAGGCGGTCAGCAGAGAGTACGCCCTGGTGCCCAGGCCAGGGGGTCGTCAGGTCGTCGGGTCACAGCTGGCTCGGGCTGGGCCCAACAAGGTCTTCTTCGGGCCCTTGACCCAGTAGGAGGCGGCGATGGCCGCGGTGAGCCGGCGCCTGCGAGGGCGGACGGACAGGATCCAGGCCTTTGCCCAGGCCGAGGTGGAGCAGACGCGGGAGCTGGAGCGCGCCGTCTTTGTAAGTTCTTTCTTCGTCTTCTGTTTTCTTTTGCTGCTTCTTTTAGTAAGTGGCGCTAGCGCACCCACTGGGTGTAGCCCCCGAGATTCAGGCCAACTACATTGTAGTTGGGTCGAATCTTAAACTGTTGTCTTGTGCTGATTATTATCTCTTGCAGCAACTGGACTCCTACCGGGTCGGCGTCTTCAACCGGCTCCTGGAGAAGCACCGGCGGCTCAAGGAGCAGCTTGCCACCAAGGAGGAGGCACTCCGCGTCGCCACAAGTATGTTTTTCTTTGCATGCTCTTCTTAGTGGGGGCGCGCTAGCACACCCACTGGGTGTAGCCCCCGAGATTCAGGCCAAGTACATAGTAGTTGGGTCGAATCTTAAAGTAGTCCTTTGTTTCTAAGTCTTCGTCACGTGGCCTGTTGCAACCGAGGTGTCGTCTTGGAGAACCCGGCTGTTCCGAGCCGGTTATCATTACGACTGGCTTGTTGCTGACAACGACCGGCTTGGGGCCGAAGTGGCGGAGGAAAAGGCGGAGGCGACAAGAGCCAGCTTGATGCCAAGGTGGACCGCCTCAAGGCGGAGGAAGCCAAGGTCATGGAGGTGTAGCAAGCCCTTGCCGAGGCCGACCAGCAACGCGACAAGTTGGCGGACGACAAGGGCCAGCTCCAGGCTGAGGTGGAACGCCTGAAGGCGCTGGGGAGTGCGGCGGAGGAGGCTCTTGAGGCGGAGACCCGTCGTCGCGAGGAGTCCGAGAAGGCTGACGAGGCCAAGGACGCCAAGCTGAAGGCGGCCCTTGCCAAGGTCGCCAACTTGGAGAAGACTCTCCAAGAACGCGACCGTGCCATCGTCAGGGAGCGGCATGGTACGTTGCTTGAAGCGCAACACCTGGAAGAGTCCTTCTCTAGTAAGTGCTTTTTTGGGGTTCTGCCGGATCGGGAAGCCGGCTAGCCTTCACATGGTTATTGATTTGTCTTGCTCTTCTTTTTGGCAGGGCACTTCTCGGAGATGCGCAAGGTGGCGGAGGAGGCCGTCTGCTTTCAGCGCAATCCGCAAGGGGAGGTGGGCTCCGGGACCAACCCGCAGGTGGCTTGGACCTTCCCGGAGATCATGACTGCTGCCAAAGCTCGCCTGCGAGTCTTGGGCGATCAGATGGGGTGGCTCTCTGAGGCCGGCACAGCGATGACGGCGGCCCTCTGGCCCGGTGAGGTCGCGCCGAACAGCTTCATGCGGCTGGCGTGGTGGTTGGAGGCGGGTCCAGAGTGGCTCCACGCATGGCGCGTCTCCGCCGCCCGTGTCGGCATCGAGATGGCGCTTAGCTTCGTGATGTCTTGGCATCTATATCTATCGCTGGATGTGTTGATGGGCCAGCGAGCCGGCGCGGAGCGCCAGCCACAGGCGGAGGCCGGACGGATCACCGCTCGGGCCAGCTACATCGCCGGGTTCGCCATCCACGACGAGTTCTAGCCAGAGCGGATAGACGATGATGGAGTCATCCCTGCTGATGACTATGGCCTACTTCTGGATGACCCGAAGGGCAGCTCCGACGAGACGGGCATATACGGTGATGAGGATGCTGATGAGTGAGACACCGGCACCTCGGTGAACCCGGAGGCTACCGAGGGAGAGCGGGCGGCTGCGACCCGGCGCTGGAGGTGCTTGAGGCCGTCCTGCCTTATCTTAGTGAAAAATTATGTTAGGTAGCAGGTCCACCCGCCCACTGGGGGTGTTTGGGTGTAATATAATGAACTTCGGCTTTGGGCTTGTTTAAATTATGATGTACATATTTCGTGAATGTTTGT
Organism: Triticum aestivum; assembly: GCF_018294505.1. Lineage (NCBI taxonomy): Eukaryota > Viridiplantae > Streptophyta > Magnoliopsida > Poales > Poaceae > Triticum > Triticum aestivum. Next base: position 529,346,467 of record NC_057797.1, read on the forward strand.
GCTTCTGCTTTTCATCTTTTGAGCCGTTTTCTTGCTTGTTTCCCCTCTTGGGCCTTCCCCCCCCCCCCCCCGCGAGTCGAATGGACGGGCTCCGATCCATGACAAGGAGTTCGGCCTTTGAGAGGAAAGTGCGGTACTTAGGCTTTTCAAATGTTGATTTAGGCTTTTCAAACGTTGACCGCGAGCGGGACACCCACTGGGCCGGCTGGCTGCAATCCGGCAAAGTCGGTTGGTGAGCAGTCGGTCGTGCGACAATTTAAAGTGACAGGACCGGGTTGGGCAATCCGGCAGTCTCCACTTAGTATTCATGGCGTGCTGGCGCTTTGACCCCTTTTTCTTGCTGGCCGACAGCCGAAGTCGGTTCAGTGGTGTAGGGCGAAGTGGGGGGCCGCAGCGACCCGAACACACCAGGAGTTGCTAAGGAAGGCGGCGGGTGGTGACCAAGCCGGCCAGCCCCCGAGCCCCTAGGTTGAGCGAGTCAAGCCGGCGGCGGGGGTTTTTAATAGAAATTTGCGCAAGTGTAGGAGACTCAATAAGTTTGGTCGGAAAGGGCAGCCCCCGAGCGTCGTTCGGGGACCCCGTAGTTTCATATGAGTACAAAAGGCGATGATACATATGTGCACACAGCTAACTATAAAATGGGCCGAGGAGCTCTGCGTTCCATGGCAGGGTTGTTTCTTTGCCGGCGGTGTCTCTCTTGCACTTGTTTGACTTGCGGGCGTCGATGAGGTAGTAGGCGTTGCGATCCCACAAGGCCTTGCTAACGATGAAGGGGCCTTCCCATGGGTAGGACAGCTTGTGCTGGCCGGCTTGCTACTGGACGAGTCGGAGGACAAGGTCTCCCTTGCGGAATGCGAGGGGCTTGATCTTCTTGTTGTGGTAGTGCCTTAGGCCTTGCTGATAGATGGCTGACCAGCTGAGTGCCAACAGGCGTGCTTCTTCGACTAGGTCGACACCGTCTTCGCGGGCTTCCTTGGCTTCGGCTTCAGTGTACATCGCAACGCGCGGCGAGTCGAACTTGATATCGGATGGGATGACGGCTTCGGCTCCGTAGACGAGGAAGAACGGGGTGAACCCGGTCGACCGGTTTGGCATTGTGCAGAGACTCCAGAGGACGGCTGGCAACTCGTTGAGCCAGCTGCCGGGTGAACAGGTGAGAGGCTCGACAAGTCATGGCTTGATGCCGGATAGGATGAGGCCGTTGGCCTGCTCGACCTGGTTGTTGGACTGTGGATGTGCCATGGAATCCATGTCGAGGCGGATGCCGGATACGGAGTAGTATTGCGCGAGCGCTCCCTTGGCGAAGTTGGTGTCGTTGTCCGTGATGATGTTGTTCGGCACCGCGATGTCTTTGATGAACCGAACGGCTGTTGGCCCGTCCATCTTCTTGATCGGCCATGCTTCGATCCACTTGGTGAACTTGTCCACCGCCACCAGCAAATGTGTCATGCCGCCTCGAGCGGTTTTGAAGGGCCCACCATGTCGAGTCCCCAGACCATGAAAGGCCAGGCAATCGGGATGGTCCGGAGTGCTGAGGCCGGCTGGTGGTTGTGCTTTCTGAAGCGCTGGCATCCTTCGCACTTGATGATAAGTGACTCGGTGTCTTGGAGGGCCGTGGGCTAGTAGAAACCATGGTGAAAAGCGTTGGCCACCAGGGACCTCGAGGCGGTGTGGTGCCCGCACTCGCCCTGGTGTATGTTGAGAAGGATCTCAATGCCCTTGTCTTGCTCGACGTGGCGATGAAAAACGCCAGTGGAGCTGCTATTGACAAGCTCGTTGTTGATGATGTTGTAGGCGGACGCCCGGCGCTGCACTTGCCGGGCCTCGGTCTCGTTCATGGCGAGAACCCCGTTCTCCAGGAACTCCGAGATGGGTAGGGCCCATGATGGGGCCGTCACCTTAGAGAAGACGGCCACCATGGCGGGTTCTGGGACAGCAGCCCCTGAGTCAGAGGCAGCAGTCCCCGGGTTGGAGACGGCGACGGCTAGGTCGAGGATGGCGGTGGCCGGGTCGAGGGCGATGGCGGCCGGATTGATGTCTGCAGCCCCCAAGTCAGGCTCAGCTGTCCCCGGGTCGGGTTCCACAGTCCCCGGGCTGGGTTCGTCAGCCCCGGGCCGGTAGGGGCATGCTCGGGTTGTCCGGGACGAAGATGGACTCGGAGTCTGGGGCCGGCTTGACAGACGGCTTGTGTAGGTGCTCGAGGGAGACGCCAGATGGGACGGACTGCCGAGACGAGGTGATCTTGGCAAGTGTGTCGGCGGCCTCGTTCTCCGCGCGTGGGACATGGAGGAACTCGCAGCCGTCGAAGAAGCCGGACAGTTGTTGCACGAGGAAGCAGAAGCTTTCCATGTTGGAGTCGCAGGCGTCCCACTCACCGGAGCACTGCTGTACCACAAAATCCGAGTCGGCGTAGCATACGATGCGCCGGATACCGAGTTCCTTGGCAATCCGGAGGCCATGCACAAAGGCTTCGTACATGGCGATGTTGTTGGAGGCGGCTAAGTGGATTTGGAGCGCCTACCGGAGCGGGTCGCCCTTTGGGGAAGACAGCACGATGCCGGCCCCCAGGCCAAGGCGCATCTTGGAGCCGTCGAAGTGCATGCGCCAGTGCATTGAATCCGGCGGCGACGGCGGGTACTCCAAGAAGACAGTTGCAGATCAAAAGAGTTCATGTGGGTATGCTCCACATATTCAAATGCTCATCAACTCCAAGATGGGCACATGCACATGTCTATTGGACAAGGAACATCTTCCTTTAAGACCGGATTTTCACGACAACACTGTTGTCATGATTGAAGAAGATCCTACATCTGCACAGGCACAAGAGAAAAGAGAGAAAGCTAAAGCTGAGAAAGCAGCAAAGATGCCAAGTGTTGAAGACGCATCTCAAGTGTTTCTCAAGACGAAACAAGATCAACTTGCATATCTTGATTCAAGCAACCATGAGGATTGAGAAAGGATTGGCCCCCCTGACTCAAAACCAAGAGAGTCTGGAAAGGATCATTGAGACTAAGTTCTATGATCTTGATCTAAAAGTGACAAAGATGCAAACATTAGTTGAGTAGCTCTAGGAAGAAGCTGAGGAGAGGAAAGGGCAGACAAAGATGCAAAGGACACATATTGGCTCAAGCTCAAGACTTTACCATTTTCATTCTAGTGATTCAAGATCACATTGAGTCCGTAGGAAAAGCCGATACTATTAAAAGGTGATGAGGTGTTGCTTAATGGCTTGCTTGCTCAAAATGCTTAGTGATATGCTCCAAAAGCACTCAATCACTTTCTCATATCCACATATGTACCAAACCAAAAGTCAAACTCGGCCCCACCGATTTGATCTATCCGGAGAAACCGAGTTCATTTGACATAGCCACTGCCAAAAACCCTAATCAGTTCGATCTCACCGATAGGAATCTCGGTCGCACCGAGATGGAATTACAAACTCTCTGTTTCCCTTCGTAACATTTCGGTCTAACCAAGATGAGCGATCGGTCCCACCGAGTTCTCAATGCAAACTCTATGTTTCCCTTTCGTAACATTTCGGTCTCACCAAAATGAGCGATTTGGTCCCACCGAGTTTGCATGACCAACTCTCTATTTGCCTATTACAGAAATCGGTTTTACCGAGTTTATGTGATTGGTCTCACTGAGTTTGCATGACCAACTCTCTGTTTGCCCTAACCCTAATGAAATCGTTCCCACCGAGTTTGCATGACCAACTCTCTGTTTGCCATAACCCTAATGAAATCATTCCCACCGAGTTGACATGTCGGTCCCACTGAAAGTCCTAACATTCATATATTGAACTAAATCGATCTGACCGAGTTTTATGATTCGGTCCCACCGAGTTTGGTGAATTGTGTGTAACGGTTAGATTTTGTGTGGAGGTTATATATACCCCTACACCCATGCCCCATTCATGGAGAGAGCCATCAGAACGTTCCTACACTTCCACCATTCATTTTCCGAGAAAGAACTACCTGCTCATGTGCTCAACCAAGATATACCATTCCAACCACAAGAATCTTGATCTCTAGCCTTCCCCAAGTTGCTTTCCACTCAAATCATCTTTCCACCAAATCCAAATCTATGAGAGAGAGAGAGTTGGGTGTCGGGGACACTATCATTTGAAGCACAAGAGAAAGGAGTTCATCATCAACACAGCATCTATTACATTTTGGAGAGTGATGTCTCCTAGATTGGTTAGGTGTTCCTTGGGAGCCTCCGTCAAGTTTGTGGAGTTGAACCAAGGAGTTTGTAAGTGCAAGGAGATTGCCTACTTAGTGAAGATATACCCAAGTGAGGCAAGTCCTTCGTGGGCGATGGCCATGGTGGGATAGACAAGGTTGCTTCTTCGTGGACCATTCATCGGTGGAGCCCTCCGTGGACTCGTGCAGTCGTTACCCTTTGTAGGTTGAAGTCTCCATCAACGTGGATGTACGATAACACCACCTATCGAAACCACGCCAAAAATCTCCATGTCTACATTGCGTTTGCTCCCTCCAAACTCCTCCCTTTACCTTCATGTGCAATGTTTTTACATTCCGCTGCTATACTCTTATACTTGCATGTGTAGGTTGATTGCTTGACTTGTGATAAATTGCTAAAATCTGCCAAGATTTTAAATTGGGAAAAGGCTAGATTTTTCTTTGGTCAAGTAGTCTAATCACCCCCTCTAGACATACTTTAGATCCTACAAGTGGTATCAGAGATTTGGTCTCCATTTGCCTTTATTTCCATAGCTTTGGTGATCATATCCTTGGTTTCACAACCTAGGAGAGTATGGCGTCTAGTGAGGGAAATTACCACCATAGAGGTCCTTACTTTGATGGTACTAATTTTGCTAGTAGGAAGCATAAGATGAAAATGCATATTCTTAGACATAACACCGCCGTTTGGGTTGTTGTGTGTATTGGATTGCAAGGTGAATTCTTTGATGGGACAGAACCAAACCATGAAGCTACCGCGGAAGAGTTGAAGATGCTGCAATACAATGCTCAAGCTTGCGATATCCAATTCAACGAATTGTGCCCCAAAGAACTCAACAAAATCAGCCGTCTTGAGAATGCAAAGGAAATTTGGGATACTTTGATTGATATGCACGAAGGTACCGACTCCGTCAAGGAATCCAAATTGGATGTGCATCAAAGTCAGCTTGACAAGTTTAAAATGAAGGATAATGAAGGTGTTGCCGGTCTAGCACTTGTGTCAACAAACTCCTATGACATATTTGACTCACCAAATGAAGGAATTGGAAGATGCTTCATGGCTAAAGGCCCGAAGGTATCACACCCCGAGTATGTTGATTTCAATAGTGATGAAGATGATTTGCTAGGTGATGATGATTTACTTGTTGACAACTCTAGTGATGAAAACTATGATGAAATTGCTATTAATCATGATAATCAAGATAAAACGAATGACGATGATAAGAAGGAGATTGAGCGTCTAACTAAAGAACTAAACACTCTTAAGTTAGCTCATGAAACTACCTTGGAAGATCATCGAGAACTTTTAAAGACTCATGAGAAGCTACGCTTTGAAAAGCTCAAGCTTGAGAAAGAGCATGGGTTCTTAAAAGCAATCAATGATGATCTTCGCAAGAAAAGTTCTTCTTACATTGCGAAGCGTTTACTCTTGTCTACTTACATGCCGCAAGTAAAATCTAGCAACAAGAGTAAGAAAGATTCTTCTTCTAGTAGTAACGATGATCATGTTAAATCCAATATTGTTGCTTCCAGTAGTTCTCTTGATTCCACTAATGATTTTCTTAGCCAAGTTACACTTGAGCAAGAAAATAGCTTATTGAAGGGAATTATAGAGAAAGGTGTTTACAAGAGCCTTGCCAGAAGTAAGCAGTTTGAGGAAATTGTATGCAAACAAGGAAGCCACCGGAAGAATCAAGGGGTTGGTTTTGAACGAAAGTTCAATACCAATGGAGCTGAGTGGGAAGAAGATCAATACCCCAAGACGAAGTTTGTTCCTCAACAAGAAAAGTATTATCCTACTTCTTCCAAGAGGACACAAGCTCAAGATGATCTTCCACCACAAGACCACAAGCAAAAAGGCAAGGACAAGCTTCAAGAGGAGATTGATGCATTTGAAGAAGCTCCCAAGGCCTTGGTCAAGTGGGTTCCCAAGACTACATCAAGTTCTACTTCATCAAGTATGACTACAACTCCAAGGGTTCCCATCAAGTTGATGTGGATCCCGAAGAAGAAGAACTAGAGAGTTCTAAGGGTGACTCCGCCAACATACTTCACTCATATCATTTTGGCGAGAACAAGTGCAAATAACCTCCACATCTTGCACTAGTTTAAGGAGTCACCAACCCTCTTGTTGGTAAGACAAGGGACAAGGTAACCTAATGCTTTCATGGACATCATCTTATGTGAACTTCACTCTATGTCTATGGATATCCTTGTTTGTTCCTTGTGGGACTAACCCATGTAGGTATTGAAAGTGCAACTCACTCCAATGGATCGCTCCAAATGATCTACATCAACCTTAAGCATCCAAATCTTCATCATCTACATGAAGTCATCATCGACAAAACCCAAGGTTAGTTCATCCCTCTTAGGGGGGATATCACATCTAGGGGGAACTTTACTCAACTCTAATGGTGTGAACACAACAATGCTTTATGTAGAATTGGTAACCCCACTTGTGGTTAAACGATGAGTATGACCTATGATCAAATGTTCTCATTTGACTCCTAAGTCAATATACTCATATATAGATGACCTAGTCATCGCCAATTTCTTGATAGATGGTAGAGTGTTTGTGCATGTTTTGTCACATATTTCATTTGCCATTTTATTGTGTGAGCATGTTGGGTGCATATTTTACTCATTCGAGGACATCCATTTGTTGCTTTGTTTTTTGGCTCTTTTTATTTTTCCAAATGGATGGACAAGAATGCCTAAGAACCTCCTCTAGCTATCTCTGTTTTTCTCGTATCAAACTCTATTCATGCTACATCACAAAGTTTGATCAAGTTAGATTCGAACGCTCTATGTGAGGAGCACTCGGAGTCCCCGATTCGTCATAGACTTAAACTTCCAAAACCTCTCTGTGCATTTCGGTCTGACGGTCATCCTTTTCAGTCTGACCGAGTTCACTGAGTTGATCTAGGTTTTCAATCTCGGTGCAATCGGTTAGAACTTTTCGGTCACACCGAGTTGCAGTAACCGCTTGCGATTCTGCATCTCGCTGCCACCGAGTTGTTCCACTCGGTCACACCGATAGGGTCAGGATATATATACCGTCGGGTCGAGTTTTGGAAATTTCTCCAAAACCCCTCAGCCCGCGTGTGTCCTGCTCTGCCGCCTCGGGTCTCCGGATCGTCCTCTTGTCGCCAACGACCTCCCACCGCTGGTCTCCGTCGCCGTCAACATAATTCAACCCCGTCATTGCCGTCGTAGCGAGATCATCACCGAACTAGGGTATGAGTTCGAATCTTTGTGTCGTTCCTTACTCCAATTCTTAGCACAAAGCAAATGACATGTTCTTTACCATGTATGAGATCATCCTGTCCAGCAAGAACATCTCTTAGCTTAGGTTTGATTCGAAAATATAGGGTTAGGTTTCCGCCGAACTCATCTCGGACCGACCGAGTTGTGGAAATCAGTCTCACTGATTTGGCTTAGGCCATTACACTTGCTTGTTTCGGTCTGACCAAAACTTGCAAATCGGTGTGACCGAGTTCCACTCTTAGTGAAACCCTAGCAATCTCGGAGTCACCGAACTATGTCTCGGTCTTACCAATTTCACTAGTTTAGACTCCAAAACTTGCTTCGGTGTCACCGAGTTTAACAAATCGGTAGCTCCGAAATGCTTTCGGTGGAAAACTAAAACAAAGTTTTTGACTCATTTGTTTTGCAAAATCTCTGCACTTTGTGATTCTCATGCACTCTATCTCATCTGTAACTATTCACACGGTCAGCTGTCAGTTCGCTTAGCCAGTATGTCAGATCAGAGTGACAGCCAGAACAAGTCAGAAGAGCAGATGAACCTGAGTGAGTGCACTAGTCCCTCGAGCAGTTATGATGAGGGTAGCAGGAGCACGCCAAGCAACTTGCCCAAAGTAGCTACAAGAACAAGGAGGAAGAGAAATTCTGACTCAGAAGATGAGGATTATGTGGCTGCTAAGGAGGAAGTGAGATCCAAGAAGAAGGTGCTGAAAAAGGAATATGTTACTACTGCTGCTGGAACTAAGCCTGGTTTGAACAAGAAGGCACCTACAAGGAGAGTCCCCATGTCAAAGGCCAGAGCCTCCACTCTTGAGACTTCCAAGTCAACTAAAGATGTTGCTGGTGAAGGCAAAAAGAGGAAAGAAAGGGTCAAGAAGACCATAGAAAAAGTCATTGGAAGATCCTCTATGATGGTAGATCCAGTTGAGGAAGAAGAGGAAGAGGATGTTGCACCAACACCAAAGTTTCAAAAGCTGATGGGGGATGCCATCAAGTCTGGGGCTGCCCCTTCTGAGCCCAAGACAGCTCCCAAAGCTTCTGCTCCAGCTCCAAAGACTGCACCCAAGAGGATCACAAGGAACATATCAGCTGCTGAAAAGAACAAGGCCCCAGTGCCTAAGATTGAGGAAGAAGAAGATGATGATGAAGACCATGTGCTTAGAAAGTTAAAGCCCAAGATCCCTGACCATGATGACAGTCATCCAGTGGCAGAAGACATGAACATCAGTAAGGATGCAGGTCTAATACTTTGGAGACAATATGATTCATATGCTCTAAGGAGAAGGACCGCTGTGGATTACAGGTTCCACACCAAAGAACAACAGGATTTCTATGAGAACATCTTGCTTGATAAGAAGCCCATTGTCTGTGATATGAAGTGGGTGGATTGGAAATATATTGACAACAATAAAGATCACTTTCCAGGAGTGCATGAAAGTTTCAGATCATGTGGAGTAGATGCCTTTGTGGGTCAGAAGTTGACCAAGTGGAATGATGAGCTCATTATGCAATTCTATTCTACAGCTCATTTCTATCCTGATGGAAGAATTGTTTGGATGTCTGAGGGTACTAGGTACCAATCAATAGTTGTTGAGTGGGCAAAATTGATCAATGCCCCTGAAGAGCATGAGGATGACTTGGATGTCTATGCCAAGAAGAAGAAATACCACAAATCAATGGCCAACATGTACAAAGTAATTCCTGACAAAGCCCTGGAAACTCATAAGCTAGGCTCTGTTCATTATCTATTATCTGGTTTGGCCATGATTAACACCATCTTGAGGCATATCTTGTTGCCCAAATCTGGAGATCACAAGACGATCAGAGGCCATTCCATCAACTTGCTGCAGTTGTTTGATGTGCCCCAAAAATTCAAAGTCATGAGCCTGATTGTGGAAACAATCAAGAGGATAGCTGCAGATCAAAACAGGTCATGTGGGTATGCTCCACATATTCAAATGCTCATCAACTCCAAGATGGGCACAGACACATATCTATTGGACAAGGAACATCCTCCTTTAAGACCAGATTTTCAGGACAACACCGTTGTCATGATTGAAGAAGATCCTACATCTGCACAGGCACAAGAGAAAAGAGAGAAAGCTAAAGCTGAGAAAACAACAAAGATGCCAAGTGCTGAAGAGGCATCTCAAGTGTTTCTCAAGACCAAACAAGATCAACTTGCATATCTGATTCAAGCGACCTTGAGGATTGAGAAAGAATTGGCCACCCTGACTCAAAACCAAGAGAGTTTGGAAAGGATCATTGAGACTAAGTTCTATGATCTTGATCTAAAAGTGACAAAGATGCAAACATCAATTGAGCAGCTCCAGGAAGAAGCTGGGGAGAGGAAAGGGCAGGCTACCACATATGCCTTTCAAAGAGTGCCAAGGTCAGATATCTGCTGCGGTGCCCATGGCTGACATAAGAGCAACTTCATCAGCACATGCAGCCACAGCATCAGTGCCACCTCCAGTTGCCACTCCACCAGCTCCAACAACTTCAACAGATGCATTCATCCTTGGAGTCCTCTCAACACCACCTCCTGAAGATCTAGCCTAGAGAGACGCATAGCACTATGCATTTTCAAACTTTTCGGTAACTTGTTGCCAAAGGGGGAGAAATGTATAGACCATAGGCTCCGAGAGAGAGTGTTTTTGCTTCTTTCGTGTCTTTTTCTATTTGGTTGATACTTTTGTGTGCTTTCTTGATACCTTATGTTTATGTGTGTGAGATACTCATTTGATCATGTGGTTGATCATATCATACATTAACGCTAATGCTTGAATGATGTTATCTTTTATATCTCTTGGATGATCATTCACTTTGCCTTAGTGATTAATGCATATTATTTACTCTCTATCATTTTGAGCGCTCCACAAAGATGTATGTGACATGGAAGAGTAACCCATGATCCTAATAGATTGTGCATTTGCATTCGAAAGCAAATTTTAAATGATGCACAAATTCAGGGGGAGATCTTGCTTATCACATACTTCTCAAAGCGACGATGTATTTAAATCTTATTATCATTTGTCGAAGCTTTGATCTATATGTTGTCATCAATTACCAAAAAGGGGAGATTGAAAGTGCAACTATCCCTGGGTGGTTTTGGTAATTCCTAACAACATATAGCTCATTGAACTAATGCTCTTTCAAGGTGATCATTTCAGAAAGTTCAATGATTGGCATGGCATGGACTAGGAATGTGGACCCCTCAAAATGCAAAGGACACATATTGGCTCAAGCTCAAGACTTTACCATTTTCATTATAGTGATTCAAGATCACATTGAGTCCGTAGGAAAAGCCAATAATATTAAAAGGGGATGAGGTGTTGCTTAATGGCTTGCGTGCTCAAAATTCTTAGTGATATGCTCCAAAAGCACTCAACCACTTTCTCATATCCACATATGTCCCGAACCAAAAGTCAAACTTGGCCCCACCGATTTGATCTATCCTGCGCCACCGAGTTCATTTGACCTAGACACTGCCAAAAACCCTAATCAGTTCGGTCTCACTGATAGGGATCTCGGTCCCACCGAGATGGGATTGCAAACTCTCTGTTTCCCTTCGTAACGTTTCGGTCTAACCAAGATGAGAGATCGGTCTAACAAAGATGAGCGATCGGTCCCACCAAGTTCACAATGCAAACTCTATGTTTCCCTTTCGTAACATTTCGGTATCACCGAAATGAGCGATTCGGTACCACCGAGTTTGCCTGACCAACTCTCTGTTTGCCTATTACAGAAATCGGTTTTACCGAGTTTATGTGATCGGTCTCACCGAGATTACGTTATGCCCTAACCCTAATGAAATCGGTCCCACCGGGTTGGCATGTCGGTCCCACTAAAAATCCTAATGTTCACATTTTGAACTAAATAGGTCTGACCGAGTTTTATGATTCGGTCCCACCAAGTTTGACGAATTGTGTGTAACGGTTAGATTTTGTGTGGAGGCTATATATACCCCTCCACCCATCCTCCATTCGTGGAGAAAGCCATCAGAATGTGCCTACACTTCCACCATTCATTTTCTGAGAAAGAACTACCTACTCATGTGCTCAGACCAAGATATACCACTCCAACCACAAGAATCTTGATCTCTAGCCTTCCCCAAGTTGCTTTCCACTCAAATCATCTTTCCACCAAATCCAAATCTATGAGAGAGAGTTGGGTGTCGGGGACACTATCATTTGAAGCACGAGAGCAAGGAGTTCATCATCAACACACCATCTATAACCTTTTGGAGAGTGATGTCTCCTACATTGGTTAGGTGTTACTTGGGAGCCTCCGTCAAGATTGTGGAGTTGAACCAAGGAGTTTGTAAGTGCAAGGAGATCGCCTACTTCGTGAAGATCTACCCAAGTGAGCCAAGTCCTTCGTGGGAGATGGCCATGGTGGGATAGAGAAGGTTGCTTCTTCGTGGACCCTTCATGGATGGATCCCTCCGTGGACTCGCGCAGCCGTTACCCTTAGTGGGTTGAAGTCTCCATCAACGTGGATGTACAATAGCACCACCTATCGGAACCACGCCAAAAATCTCCATGTCTACACTGCGTTTGCTCCCTCCAAACTCCTCCATTTACCTTCATGTGCAATGTTTTTACATTCCACTGCTATACTCTTATACTTGCATGTGTAGGTTGACTGCTTGACTTGTGATAAGTTGCTAAAATCTGCCAAGGCTTAAAATTGGGAAAAGGCTAGATTTTTATTTGGTCAAGTAGTGTAATCACACCCCCCCCTCTAGACATACTTTTGATCCTACAAGTGGTATCAGAGCTTCTGTCTCCATTTGCCTTGATTTCCATAGCTTTGGTATCATATCCTTGGTTTCACAACCTAGAAGAGTATGGCGTCTAGTGAGGGAAATTACCACCGTAGAGGTCCTTACTTTGATGGCACTAATTTTGCTAGTTGGAAGCATAAGATGAAAATGCATATTCTTGGACATAACCCAGCCGTTTGGGATATTGTGTGTATTGGCTTGCAAGGTGAATTCTTTGATGGGAGAGAACCAAACCATGAAGCTACCGTGGAAGAGTTGAAGATGTTGCAATACAATGCTCAAGCTTCCGATATCCTCTTCAACGGATTGTGCCCCGAAGAATTCGACAAAATTAGCCGTCTTGAGAATGCAAAGGAAATTTGGGATACTTTGATTGATATTCACGAAGGTACCGACTCTGTCAAGGAATCCCAATTGGATGTTCTTTAAAGTCAGCTTGACAAGTTTAAAATGAAGGATAATGAAGGTGTTGCCGGTCTAGCACTTGTGTCAACCAACTCCTACGACATATTTGACTCACCAAATGAAGGAATTGGAAGGTGCTTCGTGGCTAAAGGCCCAAAGGTATCACACCCCGAGTATGTTGATTTAAATAGTGATGAAGATGATTTGCTAGGTGATGATGATTTACTTGTTGACAACTCTAGTGATGAAAACTATGATGAAATTGCTATTAATCATGATAATCAAGATAAAACGAATGATGATTATAAGAAGGAGATTGAGCGTCTAACTAAAGAACTAAACACTCTTAAGTTAGCTCATGAAATTACCTTGGAAGATCATCGAGAACTTTTAAAGACTCATGAGAAGCTATGCTTTGAAAAGCTCAACCTTGAGCAAGAGCATGGGTTCTTAAAAGCAATCAATGATGATCTTCGCAAGAAAAGTTCTTCTTACATTGCCAAGCGTTTACTCTTGTCTACTTACATGCCACAAGTAATATCTAGCAACAAGAGTAAGAAAGATTCTTCTTCTAGTAGTAACGATGATCATGTTAAATCCAATATTGTTGCTTCCAGTAGTTCTCTTGATTCCACTAATGATTTTCTTAGCCAAGTTACACTTGAGCAAGAAAATAGCTTATTGAAGGGAATTATAGAGAAAGGTGTTTACAAGAGCCTTGCCGGAAGTAAGCAATTTGAGGAAATTGTACGCAAACAAGGAAGGCACCGGAAGAATCAAGGTGTTGGTTTTGAACGAAAGTTCAATGCCAATGGAGTTGAGTGGGAAGAAGATCAATACCCCAAGACAAAGTTTGTTCCTCAACAAGAAAAGTATTATCCTACTTATTCCAAGAGGACACAAGCTCAAGATGATCTTCCATCACAAGACCACAAGCAAAAAGTCAAGGACAAGCTTCAAGAGGAGGTTGATGCATTTGAAGAAGCTCCCAAGGCCTTGGTCAAGTGGGTTCCCAAGACTACATCAAGTTCTACTTCATCAAGTACGACTACAACTCCAAGGATTCCCATCAAGTTTATGGGGATCCCGAAGAAGAAGAACTAGAGATTTCTTGAGGGTGACTCCGCCAACATACTTCACTCATATCATTTTGGCGAGAACAAGTGCAAATAACCTCCACATCTTGCACTAGTTTAAGGAGTCACAAACCCTCTTGTTGGTAAGACAAGGTACAAGGTAACCTAATGCTTTCATGGACATCATCTTGTGTGAACTTCACTCTATGTCTATGGATATCCTTGTTTGTTCCTTGGGAGACTAACCCATGTAGGTATTGAAAGTGCAACTCACTCCAATGGATCGCTCCAAATGATCTACATCAACCTTGAGCATCCAAATCTTCATCATCTACATGAAGTCATCATCGACAAAACCCAAGGTTAGTTCATCCCTCTTAGGGTGGATATCACATCTAGGGGGAGCTTTACTCAAAATATTGAGCTAAAGCAACTCTAATGGTGTGAACACAACAATGCTTTATGTAGAAGGGGTAACCCCACTTGTGCTTAAACGATGAGTATGACCTATGATCAAATGTTCTCATTTGACTCCTAATTCAATATACTCATATATAGATGACCTAGTCATCGCCAATTGCTTGATAGATGGTAGAGTGTCTGTGCATGCTTTTTCACATATTTCATTTGCCATTTTATTGTGTGAGCATGTTGGGTGCATATTTTATTCATTCGAGGACATCCATTTGTTGCTTTGTTTGTTTGGATCTTTTTCTTTTTCCAAATGGATGGACAAGAATGCCTAAGAACCTCCTCTAGCTATCTATGCTTTTCTCGTCTCAAACTCAATTCATGCTACATCACAAAGTTTGATCAAGTCAGATTTGAATGCTCTGTGTGAGGAGCACTCGGAGTCCCCGATTCGTCATAGACTTAAACTTCCAAAACCTCTCTATGCATTTCGGTCTAACAGATTCATCCTTTTCGGTCTGACCGAGTTCACTGAGTTGATCTAGGTTTTCAATCTCGGTGCAACCGATTAGAACTTTTCGGTCACACCGAGTTGCAGTAACTGCTTGCAATTCTGCATCTTGGTGCCACCGAGTTGTTCCACCCGGTCACACTAACAGAGTCAAGATATATATACCGTCGGGTCGAAATTTGGAAATTTCTCCAAAACCCCTCAGCCCATGCGTGTCCTGCTCTGCCGCCTCGGGTCTTCGGATCGTCCTCTCATCGCCAGCGACCTCCCACCGCTGGTCTCCATCACCGTCAATGTAATTCAACCCCGCTGTTGCCGTCTTAGCAAACTCATCACCGAACTAGCGTATGAGTTCAAATCTTTGTGCCATTCCTTACTCCGATTCTTAGCACAAAGCAAATGCCATGTTCTTTACCATGTATGAGATCATCTTGTCTAGCAAGAACATCTCTTACATTAGGTTTGATTCGAAAATTTAGGGTTAGGTTTCCGCCGAACTCATCTCAGACCGACCGAGAATAGTTCTGTCAGTGAATATATACTCAGAATGTCTGGGTACCATAACCACTTAACTCAATTGGGAGTTAATCTTCCTGATGATAGTGTCATTGACAGAGTTTTTCAATCACTGCCACCAAGCTACAAGAGCTTCGTGATGAATTACAATATGCAAGGGATGGATAAGATGATTCCCGAGCTCTTTGCAATGCCAAAGGCTGCGAAGGTAGAAATCAAGAAGGAGCATCAAGTGTTGATGGTCAACAAGACCACCAGTTTCAAGAAAACGGGTAAAGAGAAGAATGGGAACTTCAAGAAGAACAACAAGACAATTGCTGCTCAAATGAAGAAACCCAAGTCTGGACATAAGCCTGAGACTGAGTGCTTCTACTGCAAAGGAACTGGGCACTAGAAGCGGAACTGCCCCAAATATTTGGCAGAGAAGAAGGATCGCAAAGTGAAAGGTATATTTGATATAAATTTTATTGATGTGTACCTTACTAATACTCGTAGTAGTGCCTGGGTATTTGATACTGGTTCAGTTGCTAATATTTGCAACTCGAAACAGGGGCTACGGATTAAGCGAAGATTGGCTAAGGACGAGGTGACGATGCGCGTGGGAAATGGTTCCAAAGTCGATGTGATCGCCGTCGGCACGCTACCTCTACATCTACCTTCGGGATTAGTATTAGACCTAAATGATTGTTATTTGGTGCCAGTGTTGAGCATGAACATTATATCTGGATCTTGTTTGATGTGAGACGGTTATTCGTTTAAATCAGAGAATAATGGTTGTTCTATTTATATGAGTAATATCTTTTATGGTCATGCACCCCTGATGAGTGGTCTATTTTTACTAAATCTTGATAGTAGTGATACACATGTTCATAGTATTGAAGCCAAAAGAGGCAGAGTTGATAATGATAGTGCAGCTTATTTGTGGCACTGCCATTTAGGTCATATTGGTGTAAAGCGCATGAGGAAACTCCATTCTGATGGACTTTTGGAATCACTTGGTACTTGCGAACCATGCCTCATGGGCAAGATGACTAAAACGCCGTTCTCCGGAACAATGGAGCGAGCAACAGATTTATTAGAAATCATACATACTGAAAATGCCATTCTCCGATGAGTGTTGATGCGGGTATCATTATTTTCTTACCTTCACAGATGATTTGAGCAGATATGGGTATATCTACTTGATGAAACATAAGTCTGAAACATTTGAAAAGTTCAATGAATTTCTCGTAACAAGAAAATAAAGTTTCTACGATCTGATCATGGAGGAGAATATTTGAGTTACGAGTTTGGTCTTCATTTGAAATAATGCGGAATAATTTCGCAACTCACGCCACCCGGAACACCACAGGATAATGGTGTGTGTGAACGTCGTAATTGTAGTTTACTAGATATGGTACGATCTATGATGTCTCTTACTGATTTACCTCTATCGTTTTGGGGTTATGCTTTAGAGACGGCTGCATTCACGTTAAATACGGCACCATCTAAATCCATTGAGACGACGCCTTATGAACTATGGTTTGGCAAGAAACCAAAGTTGTCGTTTCTTAAAGTTTGGGGCTGCGATGCTTATGTGAAAAAGCTTCAACCTGATAAGCTCAAACCCAAATCGGAGAAATGTGTCTTCATAGGATACCCAAAAGAGACTGTTGGGTACACCTTCTATCACAGATCCGAAGACAAGACATTCTTTGCTAAGAATGGATCCTTTCTAGAGAAGGAGTTTCTCTCAAAAGAAGTGAGTGGGAGGAAAGTAGAACTTGACGAGGTAATTGTACCTTCTCCCTTATTGGAAAGTAGTTCATCACTGAAATCAGTTCCAGTGATTACTACACCAGTAAGTGAGGAAGCTAATGATGATGATCATGAAACTTCTGATCAAGTTACTACCGAACCTCGTAGGTCAACCAGAGTAAGATCTGCACCAAAGTGGTACTGTAATCCTGTTCTGGAGGTCATGTTAGTTGACCATGACGAACCTATGAACTATGAGGAAGCGATGATAAGCCCAGATTCCGCAAAATGGCTTGAGGCCATGAAACCTGAGATGGGATCCATGTATGAGAACAAAGTATGGACTTTGGTTGACTTTCCCGATGATCGGCAAGCCATCGAGAATAAATGGATCTTCAAGAAGATGACTGACGCTGACGGTAATGCTACTGTCTACAAAGCTCGACTTGTTGCGAAAGGTTTTCGACAAGTTCAAGGAGTTGACTATTATGAGACCTTCTCACCCGAAGCGATGCTTACGTCCACCCGAATCATGTTAGCAATTGCCGCATTTTATGATTGTGAAATTTGGCAAATGGATGTAAAGACTGCATTCCTGAATGGATTTCTGGAAGAAGAGTTGTATATGATGCAACCTGAAGGTTTTATCGATCCAAAGGGTGCTAACAAAGTGTGCAAGCTCCAGCGATCCATCTATAGACCGGTTCAAGCATCTCGGAGTTGGAATAAACGTTTTGATACTGTGATCAAAGCATATGGTTTTATACAGACTTTTGGAGAAGCTTGTATTTACAAGAAAGTGAGTGGGAGCTCTGTAGCATTTCTAATATTATATGTGGATGACATATTGTTGATTGGAAATGATATAGAATTTCTGGATAGCATAAAAGGATACTTGAATAAGAGTTTTTCAATGAAAGACCTCGGTGAAGCTGCTTATATATTGGGCATCAAGATCTATAGAGATAGATCAAGACGCTTAATTGGACTTTCACAAAGCACATACCTTGATAAAGTTTTTAAGAAATTCAAAATGGATCAAGCAAAGAAAGGGTTCTTGCTTGTGTTACAAGGTGTGAAGTTGAGTCAGACTCGATGCCTGACCACTTCAGAAGATAGAGAGAAAATGAAAGGTGTTCCCTATGCTTCAGCCATAGGCTCTATCATGTATGAAATGCTGTGTACCAGACCTAATGTGTGCCTTGCTATAAGTTTACCAGGGAGGTAACAAAGTATTCCAGGAGTGGATCACTGGACAGCGGTCAAGAACATCCTGAAATACCTGAAAAGGACTAAGGATATGTTTCTCGTTTATGGAGGTGACAAAGAGCTCGTCGTAAATGGTTACGTCGATGCAAGCTTTGACACTGATCCGGATGACTCTAAGTCACAAACCGGATACGTGTTTTTATTGAATGGTGGAGCTGTCAGTGGGTGCAGTTCGAAGTAGAGCATCATGGCAGGATATACATGTGAAGCGGAAAACATAGCTGCTTCGGAAGCATCAAATGAAGGAGTCTGGATGAAGGAGTTCATATCCGATCTAGGTGTCATACCTAGTGCATCGGGTCTAATGAAAATCTTTTGTGACAATACTGGAGCAATTGCCTTGGCAAAGGAATCCAGATTTCACAAAAGAACCAAGCACATCAAGAGACGCATCAGTTCCATCCGCGATCAAGTCAAGGAGGGAGACATAGAGATTTGGAAGATACATACGGATCTGAATGTTGCAGACCCGTTGACTAAGCCTCTCTCACGAGCAAAACATGATCAACACCAAGACTCCATGGGTGTCAAAATCATTACAATGTAATCTAGATTATTGACTCTAGTGCAAGTGGGATACTGAAGGAAATATGCCCTAGAGGCAATAATAAAGTTGTTATTTATATTTCCTTATATCATGATAAATGTTTATTATTCATGCTAGAATTATATTAACCGGGAACTTAGTACATGTATGAATACATAGACAATCAGAGTGTCATTAGTTTGCCTCTACTTGACTAGCTCGTTGAATCAAAGATGGTTATGTTTCCTAACCATAGACATGAGTTGTCATTTGATTAACGGGATCACATCATTAGAGAATGATGTGATTGACTTGACCCATCCGTTAGCTTAGCACGATGATCATTTAGTTTGTTGCTATTGCTTTCTTCATGACTTATACATGTTGCTATGACTATGAGATTATGCAACTCCCGAGTACCAGAGGAACACTTTGTGTGCTACCAAACGTCACAACGTAACGGGGTGATTATAAAGGTGATCTACAGGTGTCTCCGATGGTACTTGTTGAGTTGACATAGATCAAGATTAGGATTTTTCACTCCGATTGTTGGAGAGGTATCTCTGGGCCCTCTCGGTAATGCACATCACAATAAGCCTTGCAAGCAATGTAGCTAATGAGTTAGTTATGGGATGTAGCATTACAGAGTAAAGAGACTTACCGGTAACGAGATTGAACTAGGTATTGAGATACCCACGATCGAATCTCGGGCAAGTAACATACTGATGACAAAGGGAACAACGTATACCGTTATGCGGTTTGACCGATAAAGAACTTCGTAGAATATGTAGGAACCAATATGAGCATCCAGGTTCCGCTATTGGTTATTCACTAGAGACGTGTCTCAGTCATGTCTACATAGTTCTCGAACCCGTAGGGTCTGCATGCTTAACGTTCAGTGACGATCAATATTATGAGTTTATGTGTTATGACGTACCGAAGGTAGTTCGGAGTCCCGGATATGATCACGAACATGACAAGGAATCTCGAAATGGTCGAGACATAAAGATCTATATATTGGAAGCCTATATTTGGACATCGAAATAGTTCCAGCTGAAATCGGGATTTTACGGGAGTACCGGGAGGTTACAGGAAACCCCGGTAAATGTATGGGCCTTATTGGAACATAGTGGAGAGAGATAGGAGACCAGGGCAGGCCGCGCGCCCCCTCTCCCTCTGGTCCGAATTGGACTAGGAGGGGGGCGGTGCCCCCCCTTTCCTTCCTCCCTCTCTCCCCCTTCCTTCTCTCCTAGTCCAACTAGGGAAGGGGGAATCCTACTCCCGGTGGGAGTAGGAATCCTACAGGGCGCGCCATAGGAGGGCCGGCCCTCCCCCCTCCTCCACTCCTTTACATACGTTGCCAGGGGCACCCCTAGATACACAAGTTGATCATTGATCTTTTAGCCGTGTGTTGTGCTCCCCTCCACCATAATCCACCTCGGTCATATCGTAGCGGTGCTTAGGCGAAGCCGTGCGTCGGTAGCTTCATCAACACTGTCATCACGCCGTCATGCTGACAGAACTCTCCCTCGAAGCTCTACTGGACCGTGAGTTCATGGGACGTCACCGAGCTAAACGTGTGCAGATCGCGGAGGTGTTGTACGTTCAGTACTAGGATCGGTCGATCGTGAAGACGTACGACTACATCAACCGCATTGTCATAACGCTTCCGCTTACGGTCTACGAGGGTATGTGGACGATATTCTCCCCTCTCGTTGCTATGCATCACCATGATCTTGCATGTGCGTAGGAATTGTTTTGAAATTACTGCGTTCCCCAACAGTGGCATCAAAGCCAGGTTTATGCGTAGATGTCATATGCATGAGTATAACACAAAGGAGTTGTGGGCATGTATATACATATTGCTTGCCGTCACTAGTTGATTCTTGATTCAGCGGCATTGTTGGATGAAGCGGCCCAGACCGACATTACGCGTACGCTTACGCGAGACTAGTTCTACCGACGTGCTTCGCACACAGGTGGCTAGTGGGTGTCTGTTTCTCCAGCTTTAGTTGAATTGTATTCGATGAACAGGGTTCTTTCTGAAGATCAAAAAGCAATCACTATACCGTGTTGTGTTTTTTGATGCGTAGGTAAGAACGGTTCTTGCTCAGGCCGTAGCAGCCACGTAAAACTTGCGACATCAAAGTAGAGGATGTCTAACTTGTTTTTGCAGGGCATGTTGTGATGTGATATGGTCAAGACATGATGCTAAATTTTATTGTATGAGATGATCATGTTTTGTAACACTGTTATCGGCAACTGGCAAGAGCCATATGGTTGTCGCTTTATTGTATGAAATGCAATCGCCATGTAATTGCTTTACTTTATCACTAAGCGGTAGCGATAGTCATGGAGGCAATAATTGGCGTGACGACAACGATGCTTCGATGGAGATCAAGGTGTCTAACCGGTGATGATGGTGATCATGACGGTGCTTTGGAGATGGAGATCAAAGGCACAAGATGATGATGGCCATATCATATCACTTATATTGATTGCATGTGATGTTTATCTTTTATGCATCTTATTTTGCTTAGATCGACAGTAGCATTATAAGATGATCTCTCACTAAATTTCAAGGTATAAGTGTTCTCCCTGAGTATGCATCGTTGCTACAGTTCGTCGTGCCAAGACACCATGTGATGATCGGGTGTGATAAGCTCTGCGTTCACATACAATGGGTGCAAGCCAGTTTTGCACACACGGAATACTCGGCTTAAACTTGACGAGCCTAGCATATGCAGATATGGCCTCAGAACACTGGAGACCGAAAGGTCGAGCGTGAATCATATAGTAGATATGGTCAACATAGTGATGTTCACCATTGAAAACTACACCATCTCACGTGATGATCGGACATGGTTTAGTTGATATGGATCACGTGATCACTTAGATGATTAGAGAGATGTCTATCTAAGTGGGAGTTCTTAAGTAATTTGATTGATTGAACTTTAATTTATCGTGAACTTAGTACATGATAGTATTTTGCATGTCTATGTTGTTGTAGATAGATGGCCCGTGTTGTTGTTCCGTTGAATTTTAATGCATTCCTAGAGAAATCTAAGTTGAAAGATGATGGTAGAAACTACACGGATTGGGTCCATAACTTGAGGATTATCCTCATTGTTGCACAGAAGAATTATGTCCTGGAAGCACCGCTAGGTGTACCACCCACGCCGGCAACTGCAGACATTGTGAATGCCTGGCAGTCGCGTGTTGATGACTACTCGATAGTTCAGTGTGCCATGCTATACGGCTTAGAACCGGGACTTCAACGACGTTTTGAACGTCATGGAGCATATGAGATGTTCCAAGAGTTGAAGTTAATATTTCAAGCAAATGCCCGGATTGAGAGATATGAAGTCTCCAATAAGTTCTACAACTGCAAGATGGAGGAGAATAGTTTTGTCAGTAAACATATACTCAGAATGTCTGGGTACCACAACCACTTGACTCAACTAGGAGTTAATCTTCCAGATGATAGTGTCATTGACAGAGCTTTTCAATCACTGCCACCAAGCTACAAGAGCTTCGTGATGAACTACAATATGCAAGGGATGGATAAGATGATTCTCGAGCTCTTCGCAATGCCAAAGGCTGCGAAGTTAGAAATCAAGAAGGAGCATCAAGTGTTGATGGTCAACAAGACCACTAGTTTCAAGAAAAGGGGTAAAGAGAAGAAGGGGAACTTCAAGAAGAAGAACAAGCCAGTTGCTGCTCAAATGAAGAAACCCAAGTCTGGACCTAAGCTTGAGACTGAGTGCTTCTACTGCAAAGGAACTGGTCACTAGAAGCGGAACTGCCCCAAGTATTTGGCGGAGAAGAAGGATGGCAAAGTGAAAGGTATATTTGATATACATGTTATTGATGTGTACCTTATTAATACTCGCAGTAGTGCCTGGGTATTTGATACTGGTTCAGTTGCTAATATTTGCAACTAGAAATAGGGGCTACGAATTAAGCGAAGATTGGCTAAGGACGAGGTGACGATGCGCATGGGAAATGGTTCCAAATTCGATGTGATCGCCGTCGGCACGCTACCGCTACATCTACCTTCGGGATTAGTATTAGACCTAAATAATTGTTATTTGGTGCCAACGTTGAGCATGAACATTATATCTGGATCTTCTTTGATGTGAGACGGTTATTCATTTAAATCAGAGAATAATGGTTGTTCTATTTATATGAGTAATATCTCTTATGGTCATGCACCCCTGATGAGTGGTCTATTTTTACTAAATCTTGATAGTAGTGATACACATGTTCATAGTATTGAAACCAAAAGATGCAGAGTTGATAATGATAGTGCAACTTATTTGTGGCACTGCCGTTTAGGTCATATTGGTGTAAAGCGCATGAAGAAACTCCATTCTGATGGACTTTTGGAATCACTTGATTATGAATCACTTGGTACTTGCGAACCATGCCTCATGGGCAAGATGACTAAAACACCTTTCTCTGGAACAATGGAGCGAGCAACAGATTTATTGGAAATCATACATACTGATGTATGTGGTTCGATGAATATAGAGGCTCGCGGCGGGTATCGTTATTTTCTCACCTTCACAGATGATTTGACCAGATATGGGTATATCTACTTGATGAAACATAAGTCTGAAACATTTGAAAAGTTCAAATAATTTCGGAGTGAAGTGGAAAATCAGCGTAACAAGAAAATAAAGTTTCTACGATCTGATCGTGGAGGAGAATATTTGAGTTACGAGTTTGGTCTTCATTTGAAACAATGCGGGATAGTTTCGCAAATCACGCCACCCGGAACACCACAGCTTAATGGTGTTTCTGAAAGTCGTAATCGTACTTTACTAGATATGGTACAATCTATCATGTCTCTTCTGATTTATCGCTATCGTTTTGGGGTTATGCTTTAGAGACGACTACATTCACATTAAATAGGGCACCATCTAAATCCGTTGAGATGACGCCTTATGAACTATGGTTTGGCAAGAAACCAAAGTTGTCATTTCTTAAAGTTTGGGGCTGCGATGCTTATGTGAAAAAGCTTCAACCTGATAAGCTCGAGCCCAAATCGGAGGAATGTGTCTTCATAGGATACCCAAAAGAGACTGTTGGGTACACCTTCTATCATAGATCCGAAGTCAAGACATTCGTTGCTAAGAATGGATCCTTTCTAGAGAAGGAGTTTCTCTCGAAAGAAATGAGTGGGAGGAAAGTAGAACTTGACGAGGTAATTGTACCTTCTCCCTTATTGGAAAGTAGTTCATCACTGAAATCAGTTCCAGTGATTCCTACACCAGTAAGTGAGGAAGCTAGTGATGATGATCATGAAACTTCTGATCAAGTTACTACCGAACCTCATAGGTCAACCAGAGTAAGATCCGCACGAGAGTGGTACGGTAATCCTGTTCTGGAGGTCATGTAACTTGACCATGACGAACCTACGAACTATGAGGAAGCGATGATGAGCCCAGATTCCGCAAAATGGCTTGAGTCCATGAAATATGAGATGGGACTTTGGTTGACTTGCCCGATGATCGGCAAGCCATCGAGAATAAATGGATCTTCAAGAAGATGACTGACGCTGACGGTAATGTTACTGTCTACAAAGCTCGACTTGTTGCGAAAGTTTTTTGACAAGTTCAAGGAGTTGACTACAATGAGACCTTCTCACCCATAGTGATGCTTAAGTCCGTCCGAATCATGTTAGCAATTGACGCATTTTATGATTATGAAATTTGGCAAATGGATGTAAAGACTGCATTCCTGAATGGATTTCTGGAAGAAGAGTTGTATGTGATGCAACCTGAAGGTTTTATCGATCCAAAGGGTGCTAACAAAGTGTGCAAGCTCCAGCGATCCATCTATGGACTGGTTCAAGCATCTCGGAGTTGGAATAAACATTTTGATAGTGTGATCAAAGCATATGGTTTTATACAGACTTTTTGAGAAGCCTGTATTTAAAAGAAAGTGAGTGGGAGCTCTGTAGCATTTCTAATATTATATGGGATGACATATTGTTGATTGGAAATGATATAGAATTTCTAGAGAGCATAAAAGGATACTTGAATAAGAGTTTTTCAATGAAAGACCTCGGTGAAGCTGCTTATATATTGGGCATCAAGATCTATAGAGATAGATCAAGACGCTTAATTGGACTTTCACAAAGCACATACCTTGATAAAGTTTTGAAGAAGTTCAAAATGGTTCAAGCAAAGAAAGGGTTCTTGCCTATGTTACAAGGTGTGAAGTTGAGTCAGACTCAATTTCCGACCACTACAGAACATAGAGAGAAAATGAAAGGTGTTCCCTATGCTTCAGCCATAGGCTCTATCATGTATGCAATGTTGTGTACCAGACCTGATGTGTGCCTTGCTATAAGTTTAGCAGGGAGGTACCAAAGTAATCCAGGAGTGGATCACTGGACAACGGTCAAGAACATCCTGAAATACCTGAAAAGGACTAAGGATATGTTTCTTGTTTATGGAGGTGACAAAGAGCTCGTCGTAAATGGTTACGTCGATGCAAGCTTTGACACTGATCCGGATGACTCTAAGTCACAAATCGGATACGTGTTTTTATTGAACGGTGGAGCTGTCAATTGGTGCAGTTCCAAGCAGAGCGTCGTGGCGGGATCTACGTGTGAAGCGGAATACATAGCTGCTTCGGAAGCAGCAAATAAAGGAGTCTGGATGAAGGAGTTCATATCTGATCCAGGTGTCATACCTAGTGCATCATTGTCGGTGTCAAAACCGGCGGATCTCGGGTAGGGGGGTCCCGAACTGTGCGTCTAAGGTCGATGGTAACAGGAGACAAGGGACAAGATGTTTACCCAGGTTCAGGCCCTCTCTATGGAGATAATACCTTACGTCCTGCTTGATTGATATTGATGAATATGAGTGTTACAAGAGTTGATCTACCTCGAGATCGTAATGGCTAAACCCTAGAGGTCTAGCTCATATGGCTATGATAATGAGTGTCCTATCTGAACTAAGTCCTCCGATTTATATAGACACCGGGAGGATCTAGGGTTACACAAGGTCGGTTACAAAGAAGGGAATCTACATATCCGGTCGCCAAGCTTGCCTTCCACGCCAAGGAGAGTCCTATCCGGACACGAGTGCAGTCTTCGGTCTTCGTATCTTCATAGCCCATCAGTCCGGCCCATGGCTAATAGGCCGGACGCCCGAGGACCCCTTAATCCAGGACTCCCTCAGTAGCCCCCGAACCAGGCTTCAATGACGTGGTGTTCGACACACAGATTGTCTTCGTCATTGCAAGGCGGGTTCCTCCTCCGACGTCCTCCAAGTAGGGTGTTCGGCTTTCAATTCAACGCCGCACCCCTTGGCTTCTGCGCATTTATGACTTCATCTTCCATGTGTCGGGCGAATGTGGATAGTCAGGGTATTTTTTGCAAATATCACCCTAGCCTTGCAAGAAAGAGTGTCTATTTAAAGAGATGGGATCTCAGATCCTTTCAACATCACGCGGAGAAAATCCTCGGGCACTGCCAGGCAAAACCATTCCAACATGGCCAACATTCCCAGCTCCTCTTCCCGTTCTAACCTAGAGAGGGGCGAGTGGGAGAGGTGCTCTGTGCCCCACAATCAATTAACGAAGCTGCAAACGCAAGGGCTTCTTCCTCCTGCAGATCTGGTCCCTGTTCGAGCAGGATCAGCCTCCTTCAACGGAAAAACCCAGGCGGAGGATTTCCCCAATCCGTCTGCAGGAGAACGAGTGTGCTTTGTTCCCTATCTTCTGAGGTGCGTGGGGTTCCCAATTCACCCATTCCTTCGAGGGATACTGGAGTACTACGGCCTCTAGCTACATAATTTTACTCCGGCCTCCGTTCTGCACATCGTGGGCTATGTCGCTTTATGTGAACTATTCCTGGGTTGCGAGGCCCATTTCGATTTGTGGAGAAGACTGTTCTACCTCGTCCCTCGCAATCAAGGGGGGCAATTTTCAAAGTGGGAGGAGCCGAGGTGTGGCGCATTGCCGGGACCGGATACCTGTCCGGCACGCCGAAGAAAGCTCCTGAAGAGTGGTTGTCTGAATGGTTCTACATCAGCGGCGTTGCTCTACCCGACCTTGTCCGCATGGGCCTCCCCGAGTTTTCAAACGCACCGCTGAAGAAACGCCATAGCTGGCGTCCTCGGAGCCTCGAGGAAGAGGATAGTGCAAAGATCAGCCTGTTGATGGGTAAGATTAAGATGCTTGCCCAGTCCGGATTGTCAGTAACCGAGGTGATGGTGATTTCAATAATGCGGGGCATCCAGCCGCTTCAATACAGAGGGCTGCCCATGTGGCAGTATAACGGAGAAGACGACGCTTCACTCTATGGCTGAAAGGGCCCAAAGACTCCTACCACCCTGGCCAAAATACTGGCCGAGCTGTATAAAGGGGAGAAGGAGGAGTTTACCTGTCTCCAAATCCGAGACGGGTTTTCCATGTATAATCCTCCCAGCTGGGTAAGGTTCAGCTCCACTTATTTTATTCTTGTCCCTGCATCATTCGTGACAGGCAGCGTCTTATGTTACTCATAACAGGAATGGTGAAAGGTTGTCGAGGGGATCCATGACCCTGCCCCTCAGCCGGAGAATCGCAACCAGGATCTTGACCCCG
This sequence comes from Triticum aestivum, assembly GCF_018294505.1. Lineage (NCBI taxonomy): Eukaryota > Viridiplantae > Streptophyta > Magnoliopsida > Poales > Poaceae > Triticum > Triticum aestivum. Next base: position 529,373,780 of record NC_057797.1, read on the forward strand.
GATATGAGGAAGATCCAGACATATTTGTGGAGCTTGAGGATGGAGTATTTTATCAAATGAGCTATGATGGTACATAGGTACCCATTATCGCCGACTACCCCGGCCTCCTTCCTGCTTCACGCGTAAGTAATCTGAAGACACCTTATCCAAAAGAGTTTTCTCATTCCTCCTTACCCACCGCACTGTCCTGTGCTTAGAAGGGGAAGCGTTCGGCGCGCCATGCTGCCCCGGGAGCGTCTCCGAAGAGAGTGTCCCCCATAACGGGCAAGCCTTCCAAGATGAAGGCAAAGAACAATACGGCCGAGCCTTCATCGAAGAGGTATGAATTCGCAAGTATGCACCTTGGCAGTCACGTCCGACTATAACCTTTCCGTTTACCCTTTATCAGGAGAAAGGTGTGCCGGACTATATCCGGGGGTCCGGCCGGTCATACTTCCCGCGACCAGGATTCAAATCCTGCCATGAAGACGGGGGCTGAAGCGGGGGTGACGCCGGACTGTCCTCCAGCGGAGGATTCGGATGATGTATCTATCACCAACTCGGAAGTGGAGAGCGCCATGAATCATCGGCACCGCAAGGCCATTTTACAAGACCCTGGCTTTTCAGAAGAGTCATTTAACGCCTTCAACTCTGCCGATGCGTATATCCGAGCTGCTCGAGATGGGCTTAACAGAGCCACAAAATAGCATTTAAAAGATGTGCAAGTAAGTTTGTTTTGTCTGACTATGATCACCATATACCAGTAGCCCCCGAGACTTAAAGTAGTTGAAACAACTGATTTAAGGATCAACATACAGCCAGGTGCTTACGGAGAAGAACACCATGTTAACTCGGGAACTAGAAAAGTGCCAGCGCCAGCTGTCTATTGCCAATGCCGAACTGGAGAAGTCCAAGAAGGCATCCCCCGATAATGTTTCCCTCCATCGAGAAATCATAATTGTATACTAATAATGCTAATCTGGTTGCTTATCATTGTATTGGACCATTAGACCAACTACGGGAGCAGATGGACGCCGCTTGAGGCGAAGAACACGGAGCCAAAAAACTGCTAGCAGCGGGAGAGCGTGTGTTAACAAAAGTCATTTAGGAGAAGAAGAAGCTCCAGGATTCGAACACCAAACTTGGCAAAGAGCTGAAAGACATGCGAGCTCAGCTAGCTGACTCCGTGAAGGACAACAAAAAACTACGAGGCGGCATATTCAGTGTGTGACCGCATTTATGTTATAACAGTTCGGAAGTAATAGTGGCTGATATAGCAGTGATTGCGGGTATATTGATGGGCCGTCCTGAAGAGGAGGTGTCCGGATCATCAAGTGATCTCCTGCAAGAGCTGTCACAGTTGTACGAGCGAGCTCGGCTGGCAATGCGGAGTGTAGCCAAGGCCTTATGGCCATCCGACTCCCCTCTAGGGAGTATGGAGAAGCTTGTAGAGTTGTTCAAGGGAGCGCGGCGGCGTATCTGACTGTGGAAAATATCGGCCTGCCGGGAGGGTGCGCGAGAAGCCTGGGCCATGATAAAAATGCGATATACCAATATGGATCCGAATCACATGGCCCGGGTCGGACTGGTAGGGTCAAATGGCGAAGAAATTCCCGTTAGTTTAGTATATGGCCAAGTAGAGGTGGCTGCTAGATACTCCCAACAGGACTGTAAATTAGACCGCTTGTTGGACGGTATAGAGGAGGAAGTTTTTGAGTCCTAGGTGACTATGTACTTTCCTTCTAACTGGGTAATAAAAACAATTGTCATGGCCGACCTTTTCGCTTCGACCTCTGGACTCGAAGGTGTGGAGTGTTTCCGAATACCCTTACGGCAGAATATACCGGGGTATGCATGGGAACCAGGCATAGGGGTCATAGTTGCTTGAACAGACAACGTGTATTCGGCTAGTTATTTTATATTACATTATGTAAGAAACATCTTCCAGAGAGAATAGTTTCGTTAAGGGTTCCTTTCCCTGGGTGGGCATGCATTTAATGTGCATGTCTGAACTATGATTGAAAAAGTCATAGAGTAAGTAACTTCTGGGGTTTCACAATGAAGTGAATGCGAAAACATCTTTAGTTCTCCAACCGAATATTCCCTTAAGAATGCTAGCTTTCGGATTCACCCAGTCTAAGGTGCACATCCGGATGACCCGGCAGTAACAAACGCAAAGGTGCTCCCTTTATGCCCTAGCCGAACTTACGGGAACGTAGGGCACAAGCACAGGAGCCAGGCAACTCAGCTTGGCCAAAACTTAAGTCATATCGATGCATATAGTGGCGAAGAAAAGATACATATGGAAAAAAACGCATATGTGGTGAGCTTGATGCTCAAAGAATAATAGCAAGCTTCTGTACGAGAAGCCCCCAGGTATAATGAATGTACATATGCAGAGGTGTACGCATCAGGTAAGGACGGTCTAGCCGTACTGAACCCATAAGGCTAAAGAGCATAACGAAAGAAAAAGATAAAAAATGAAACGAGAGAAAAAATAACGTTAATAACAGGAGGGAGAAGACAAACATAGTAGTTCGGCACTAGGCATAAAATCATCATAGTCTGGCCGCATTCCAGGGGTTCGGCTCCAGGTGATTGTCTGACGTGTCATGCAGGTGGTACTCTCCTCCGGTGGGAACTTCATCAATGATGAAGGGACCCTCCCACTTGGGATTGAGCTTGTCCTTTTTCTTCTCCGGCAGGCGTAGAACGAGTTCACCAATGTTATAAGTCTTGGCCCGCACTTCTCTGCTTTGATACATGTGAGCCTGCTGATGATAAAATGCGGAACGGGATTTTGCGACGTCGCACTCCTCATCCAAGACATCTAGGTTGTCCTGCCGATCAAGCTTGGCTTCTCTCTCTTCGTACATGCGCACTTGAGGTGAGTCATGAATAATATCGCAGGGTAACACTGCTTCTGCACCGAACACGATGAAGAAAGGTGTATATCCAGTAGTGCGGTTGGGCGTGGTCCGCAGCCCCCAGAGTACGGAGTCAAGTTCCTCCACCCAGTGCTTATCTGATTCTTTCAAAGACTGCACTTGTCTAGGTTTGATGCCGCCCATAATAAGACCATTCGCCCGTTCGACTTGACCGTTTGTCTGCGGGTGGTAGACCGAGGCGTAATCAAGTTTAATACCGAGAATAGCACACCAAGTTTTCACTTCATCGGCTGTGAAATTAGAGCCATTATCGGTTATTATGCTGTGTGGGACACCATAACGGTGTACCATGCCGGATATGAAATCTATTACCAGCCCCTCTTCGGCCCTTTTGACTGGTTTGGCCTCTATCCACTTAGTGAATTTATCCACCATGACCAGCAGGTACTTTCTCTTATGGCTTCCACCTTTAAGGGGTCCGACCATATCTAGTCCCCAGACCGCAAAAGGCCAAGTGATGGGGATTGTTTGTGAGGTCGTGGGGGGCATATGGCTTTGATTGGGGAAGAGTTGACATCCGACGCAATGTTGGACACGGTCCTGTGCATCTTCTTGGGCCGTCGGCCAGTAAAACCCTGTATGGAAGGCCTTGCTAACAAGGGCCCGAGCTGCGGCGTGTTGACCGCCAAGCCCAGTGTGGATCTCGGCCAAGAGCTTCCACCCCTCTTCCTTGGAGATACATCTTTGAAGAACTCCGGTAGCGCTTTTCTTATAGAGTTCTCCGTCATGAACCTTCTAGGCCTTCGAACGCCGGACAATGCAGCAGGCCTCATTCTGGTCCTCGGTAAGCTCCTTCCTGTTAAGGTAGGCCAGGAAGGGTTCGATGCATGGGGCAATGACTGCCATGATGACATGCGCTGATGGTGTTATTTTGGTGGCTGAGCCTTCGATGATGTCAGTGTTTTCAGAATCTGGGGTTATGTTCGGATCTAGACTAGTGTTGCCGTTTTCCCCCTGCCACACCACGGATGGCTTAAAAAGCCTTTCCAGAAAGATATTAGGTGGGACAGGGTCGCGCTTGGCGCCGATACGAGCAAGAACGTCCACCACTTGATTACTTTCTTGAGCCACATGATGGAACTCGAGCCCTTTGAATCGGGACAACATTTTTATGACTGCGTTATGATAAGCTGCCATCTTCGGATCTTTGGCGTTGAAGTCTCCATTTATTTGAGATATTGCAAGGTTTGAGTCCCCGCACACTTCTAGGCATTGTATGCCCATGGAGACGGCCATCCGGAGACCATGTAATAAGGCCTCATATTCGGCTGCATTATTGGAGTCTGTGTATAGTATTTGGAGTACGTATTGAACGACATCTCCAGTAGGGGACGTTAAAACGACACCCGCTCCTAGCCCTGCCAGCATTTTGGAGCCATCGAAATACATAACCCAATTGGAATATGTGTCGTACACTTTAGGGAGTTCGGCCTCTGTCCATTCGGCGACGAAGTCAGCCAGTACTTGGGATTTAATAGCTCGTCGTGGTTTGGTTGTAATGTCGAATGGGAGGAGTTCAATGGCCCATTTGGCAATCCGGCCCGTGGCATCGCGGTTATTTATAATTTCATTGAGTGGTACTTCGGAAGCCACCGTAATCGAACACTCCTGGAAGTAGTGACGGAGCTTTCGGGATGCCATGAAGACCGCGTATGCTGTCTTTTGATAATGGGGGTACCGGGATTTGCATGGTGTAAGGACAGTGGATACGTAGTATACTGGCTTCTAAAGCAGGAATTTATGTCCGTCCTGTTCTTGTTCAACGACGAGTACGGCGCTCACCACCTGATGGGTTGTCGATATGTATAATAACATCGGTTCGCCAGCGTTTGGTGCGGCCAGGATTGGATTGCTCAGAAGAAGGGTTTTTATTTCCTCCAGTCCGGCTGTTGCTGCGTTCGTCCACTCGAAGTGATCGGTTCGCCGTAAAAGGCGATAGAGTGGTAGTGCCTTTTCTCCCAATCTGGAGAAGAAGCGGCTTAGAGCTGCCACGCAACCCGCGAGTTTTTGAACTTGTTTAAGGTCTGTTGGCATAGCCAATTGCAACAAAGCTCGGATTTTGGCTGGATTTGCTTCAATTTCTCTATTGGAAATGATGAAGCCCAACAGTTTTCCGGCAGGGACGCCGAAAATGCACTTTTCTGGATTGAGCTTGATGTCATACGCGCGGAGGTTATCAAATGTGAGACGTAAATTGTCTATTAATGTTTTGACGCGCCTGGTTTTGATGACAACATCGTCCATGTAAGCTTCAACTGTCCTGCCGATCTGCTTCTCCAGGCATGTTTGAATCATGCGTTGGTATGTGGCGCCGGCGTTCTTGAGCCCGATGGGCATGGTGTTGAAGCAAAATGGCCCATATGGGGTAATGAATGCTGTTGCAGCTTGATCGGACTCCTTCATTTTGATTTGATGGTATCTGGAATATGCATCTAGGAAACACAATGAGTCGTTGTCCTGCGGTAGCATCAATGATTTGATCAATGCAGGGGAGGGGGAAGGGATCCTTAGGGCAAGCCTTATTGAGGTCTTTAAAATCGACGCACAACCACCAGGATTTGTCCTTCTTTGGCACCATCACCAGGTTTGCCAGCCAGTCAGGATGTTTTATTTCTCTGATGAATCCGGCCTCAATTAACTTGGCTAGATCCTCCCCCATAGCTTGACGTTTGGGTTCGGAAAAGCACCGCAGTGTTTGCTTGACTGGTTTATATCCTTTTGATATATTGAGGCTATGTTCGGCCAGCTCACATGAGATCCCTGGCATATCAGAAGGGTGCCAGGTGAATATATTCCAATTTTCGTGTAGGAATTCTCATAGCGCGACGTCAACCGTTGGATCTAATTGTGCTCTGATGGATGTTGTCTTCTTGGGTCTGATGGATGGACTTGGAATTTGACTATTTCTTCTGCTGGTTTGAAGGAGGTGGATTTGGGTCATTTGTCTAGGACGACATCACCCTGTCCACCGTAGAGCACAGCATGGCTAGTTCTTCGGCCGCGAGGGCTTTAGATAACGCCTCGAGGGCCAAGGATGTGGTCTTATTCTCGGCGTAGAGTGCTATCTCCGGATCACTAGCTAGAGTGATTATACCGTTGGGCCCAGGCATCTTAAGCTTCATGTATCCGTAATGGGGTACCGCTTGGAAGCGCATAAATGCATCTCGCCCTAAGAGGGCATGATAACCGCTGTTGAAAGGGGCCACTTGGAAGGTTATTTCTTCGGACCGATAATTCTCCGGCGTGCCGAATACCACGTCGAGTGTTATTTTTCCCGCACACCGCGCCTCCCGACTGGGGATAATTCCTCGGAAGGTCATGTTGCTTTGCTCAATGCGGCTCCTGTCTATGTCCATTTTGTGGAGTGTATCTTTTTAGACGAGGTTTAGTCTACTGCCGCCGTCCATAAGGACCTTGGTTAGCCGAAAGCCATCCATAATTGGACTAAGGACCAAGGCGGCTGGTGCTCGGACTGTCCTGTATTTTGGTTCGTCGCTGGCATTGAAAGTCATAGCTATGTCGTTGCAAGGGTTCATCGCTTCTATTTGATAGACTTCGGCGAGTCCGCGTAGTGCTCTCATGCGCCTATTGTTGGAGGCGAATGTCTCGAAGACCGTCAGTACTTTGGGGTTGTTGTCCTCTGGGGGTGTTGTTTTGGGTTATTCTTGGTGAGGATATCCTCGCTGCTCTTGGCCACTTGCCGGAGTATCCAACATGCTCTAAGGCTATGTGTTGGTATATTATCCGGTGTTGCGTGTATTTTGCATGGCCCATCGAGCCATCCTTCCAGAACGGTTTCGCGCCCCATACTGGACTTGTATTTCTTTACTATTGAATCGGGCGTGTTGCAAGGGTGCGCCCTTTTCGCCTGAATGAAGGGTTGAGTGGGGACCGATGATTCCCAACGAGCTGCTTGAGTTTTCTAGGCGCTTTCCATTGCACTATACTTCTGTATGATGGTTGCCAAGTCAGCGAAGTGTAGGATGCGATGGCGGTTAATTGCGTTGAGGATTCCTTCGTCCCTGCAATTGTTGCGGAACACTGAGATCGCTTCCTCGTCGCGGCAATCTTTAATCTTGTTTTTGACAAGAAGGAATCTGGCCCAGAAGTGGTGGACCGTTTCCTGAGACTGCTATTTTATGCTCGTGAGAGCGCTTATATTCGGGTGGGTGGGTGGATTTAAATCTGAACCTTGCCCCAGTTTTGGATCCAGAGTTTGAAGGTCTTCCGAACTTAACAGATCGGGCTCCGGGATGTCCGCTGATTTCTTAGGCCCGTCATATGATTTTATGTTCGGAGGGCGGGATGCTTCACCTCGCGGGTATGTGCCCGGCTCTTCGAGACCGGAGATTCGGACATGGTCCGTCCTTAATATGGAGGAGGAGTTATCGACCCGTTCCTCGACTACCGCTATCTGGTGGGTGATCGGTGGAGATTTGATTTCTCTTCTGATCGGGTTTAAGCCCGATCCGATTGTAGTCTGTAGCGGCCCCCAGGGCGGCGATGCGATCTAGGAGCTTGTTCAAAGACGAAAGCTCAACTGTATTCATTTGCTTGGATTATTAGGAGTCGATACGAAGGGGATTTTCGATGACCCGAGAGGCCATCGTCGGCTTAATGGCCGAACGGGCGGTCATGGTAAAGTCGCCCAGACGGAGGGTTTGGCCTGGAGCCAGCATTCCTCCGGTGGTGATATTATCCTTGAAAACAAGGCGAGACATCGATCTTGTTGTCGACAGCATAGTGGAACTCTCAATGAAAGCACCAATGTCGGTGTCAAAACCGATGGACCTCGGGTAGGGGTCCCGAACTATGCATCTAAGGTCGATGGTAACAGGAGACAAGGGACACGATGTTTACCCAGGTTTGGGCCCTCTCTATGGAGGTAATACCCTACGTCATGCTTGATTGATATTGATGAATATGAGTGTTGAAAGTGCGTTATATCGACTAGAGGGGGGTGAATAGGCAATTTTTATGAAAGTCTTCAAAACGTGGAAGTTTCGAAGACAAACGATAGAAATAAACCTATTACCATGCAGCGGAAGGTAGACTACACTAGGCAAACCATAGTCAAGTATTCAATGAAGTGAAAGCACAATGACTAATAGCAGCTAGGTAGTAAGGATCAGGTAGGAAGATATTATGAAGCCGATCAGAACAAGCAGTCACTCAGTGAAGACAGAAGATAGTGCAATCATACAATGACTTCACAAGGACCAACAGTAAGTAAAGGGAAGGTAAGAATGAAACCAGTGACTCGTTGAAGACAATGATTTGTTGGACCAGTTCCAGTTGCTGTGACAACTGTACGTCTGGTTAGGGCGGCTAGGTATTTAAACCTGAGGACACACAGTCCCGGACACCCAGTCCTGAACACGCAGCTCAGGACACCCAATCCTCACCGTATTCCCCTTGAGCTAAGCTCACACAGACCTCGCCCAATCACTCTGGTAAGTCTTCAAGGTAGACTCTCAAACCTTCACAGACTTCATTCACCGGTGATCCACAATGTCTCTTGGATGCTCAGAACGCGACGCCTAACCGGCTGGAGGATTCACGGTCCTCAAGTGTAATAAGTCTTCAGATCACACAGACAAGAAGACTTAAGTGATGCCTAACACTCTTTGGCTCTGGGTGGTTAGGGCTTTATCCTCGCAAGGAATTCTCTCTCAAAGGCTTCGAGGTGGGTTGCTCTCAAACGACAAAAGCCATACTCTAACTCTGAGCAGCCAACCGTTTATGGTTGTAGGGGGTGGGCTATTTATAGCCACTAGGCAACCCGACCCGATTTGTCCAAAATGACCCTGGGTCACTAAGGAACTGACATGTGTTCCAACGGTCATATTTCAAACACACACGGCAACTTTACTTGGGCTACAAGCAAAGCTGACTTGTCTGACTCTGGACAAGATTTGCTCTCATAGTCTTCAGTCGAAGACATAGGTTTTGGTTAAGCATCACTTCAGCCATTCTGACTGGTTCTCTTGGACCCCACTTAACAGTACGGTGGTTCCTATGACTCAACAAAGAAGAAAAAGAACTACGAAAGATCTAAGTCTTCGAGCTCCATAGGCTTCATGCGATGTCTTTTCTTGTCATAGTCTTCAATGAGAATATCTTTATATACCACCTTTGACATCAATGTCTTCATACATTTTTAGGGGTCATCTCTGGTAGGAAAACCGAATCAATGAGGGACTTCTACCTGTGTTATCCTGCAATTCTTACAAACACATTAGTCCCTCAACTAGGTTTGTCGTCAATACTCCAAAACCAACTAGGGGTGGCACTAGATGCACTTACAATCTCCCCCTTTTTGGTGATTGATGACAAACTAGTTGAAGTTTTCAACGGGGAATATAATATGTGAAATTGTAAAGGATAAGGAATTGTCTTCATTAGTTGCAAGGGCTCCCCCTGAAGATGTGCATATAAGTAATTTGCTTTTGGAACGCAAATGCACATGGCAGGTTGTACTCGTGGAGATCCTCTTCAACTTATGATGACAATTCATTATGCATGAGAAGGTATGTGAAGATAATGACATGCATAATGGAAAATGGACGTCTGCAAAATGATCTAAGTGCGGAATTTATCATCGCCCATGCGGAATTTATCGTCGCATCACAAAGTAGCAAATAAGTAGCACACGACCATCGAGTTTGGGTGTTACAACTCAAAGAACCAAACGTATCAAAACGAGAGTTGTAAACACGAGGCAAAATATAAAGCAACCGCCCATGTGGACCCTCTTGAAGACTATCAAACTCATATGCTTCTCCCCCTTTTGTCAGTAAGGACCAAAAAGGTTTGAAGACATAGAGCATCTACTCGTTCCCATGAAGAGTAGGTGAAGCAGCAGGGTCGTCTGTGGTGTTTGGCGGTGCAGAAGAACTTGGAGCAGTGTCGAAGCATGCTGATGGAGGAGGTGGTGAAGTAGCATCGTCTTCGTCCTCGATCACTCTGGCATTCACAGTTGCCGCAGAGGTAGAGAACTCAGAGTCTTCAAGAGATGGAGTTCTTCGCAGCACTGCCCTTCGAGGAGGTATGGAGTCAAACTTGAAGCGTTCAGAGAAGCCATCCTCTTGAAGATCATCTTCAGAGCACATAAGCGTCAGCCCTTTCCATGTGCGTTGAGAGGTTTCATGGGCAACAAAGGCATTCTTGATGGCAAGATTGCGAATGCGGTTGACATCCACCAAGAGGCTTTGCATTTGGTGCTTCAGCCAGTCATGATGCCTATCATGTTTCTGATGAAGAGCCACAAGAAGCTTTCGGTCATTGAGAACACGAGATCGCTTCTTGGGTCGTTAGGCAATAGTGCTTTCGGTGGCTTTAGTAAGGGCACGACGAGGTGCACGTGTAGTTCCAGCCAGAGGATAAACACGGGTGACTGCTTCAACTCCTTCAATGTTCTGAGAGAAACTTTGATGCTCCGCATTCTGAAGACTAAGAGGCTCCTTGGCAGGCTCAGGATAAATGGCTTCAACGGACATATCCACATCAGGCAGAAAGATCTGATGATTGCAAGCAGATGGCTGATATGAGATAGCAGAGTGGAGTTTAATCAGCCGCCTTATCCATGGAGCATAGAACTTCAAGCCAAAAAGATCAGAGCCTGATGCAGCAAGTTGGCGGATGAAGAAGTCCTGGGCATTGAAGCATTTGCCATGAAGAATATAGAAGACCAAAGTCTTCATTGCACCTTCCAGCTTGGCATGTGGAGAATGGCCTTTGATGGGCCAGAGAGTTCGCCTTATGATGTGATAAATAGTCCTCAGCAGATACTCAAGGTCTTCAACAAGGAACTCCTTAGGATATGCAGCATCTTGTGGCAATGGCTTCATCATACTGAGCATCTGACTCATGTTTGGTTCAGTCTTCTGAAAGATGCTCTTCATAGCTTCACTGTGAAGCTGACAGCCAGGTTCGTAGAGATTGCCAGGAGTGGGCAGACCAGTGAGCTCAATGATATCAAAGGATTTGGCTTCGTGATGAACATTTCATGTCATCCACTCCAGGACCCAAGTCTTCGGATCTCTGTTGTACCCACGGATGTGAAGTGTGGCATAGAATTGGAGCAGCAACTCTTCATTCCAGTGCTCTTGGTCGGTGACAAACGGAAACAATCCAACTCTTTGAAGCAATCCAGAGCTTCTTCCAGACAGGGTAGACCAGCTATTGCTTCGATGTCAAGATGCTTATGTGGGAAGATGCGACCTTGATTGTACAGAATGCAGTAGTAATAGCTTCGCTGCGGATAGCTCCAGAAACGATCAGAAGATATTCTTTCCCTTGAGTAGGGGTTCCTGGACTATTGAAGAAAGTGTTGTCTGCTTTGAAGCCATTGACATTGAAGGATCTAGGTGTTGATGCAGGACCTGGAAACCTGGGCAACCTTGGAATTGGCTTCTGTACCTGAGGCCTGTGCTCAACATGATAGTCAAACTAAGGACCAGCAGCAGGCGCAGGATCAGAAGTAGTAGCATCATTGGCTTCACTGACTTCTGGTGCTTGGGTTGGTGTAGGCTCCACATTGGCTTCAGCCATGACAGTGTCAGTGGCTTCGGTGGCAGCCTCAAGATTCTCAACCTCCACTTGATGAGCTGGAGGGTCGGTCACAGTCACGTTCTCCTCGAGAACAGCTTCTTGGTGAGACGGGGGTGTAGCAACTCTTGGGGTTTCTTCTTCATCGGCTGATGCAGCCGGAATGTCTTCAACAGCTTTAGCTTCAGACTCGGAGACTGGAGGCCTAGGTCCTTTGCGAAGCCTGCGTAACGCTGGCGACGCGTGTGGAGTTGGAGTTGGCTGGGCCTCAAAGTTATCTTCCTCTTGTGCTTGTGGGTGATCAGCCCATGATGCATCCTAAGCTATTGGCATCAGAGGACGACCAATGCTGATGAGTTTGTTGTGCGTTAGCACAGGCGATGATACCTGTTGGTGCTTGATTTGAGGAAGAACTGCATCATCTTCAACTTGGTCATGGTGACCAATGTCTTCAGCAGCGGTGGGATCAGCTGCCGGAAAGTCTTTAGCTTCATGAGCCTTTGTGAAAGCAGGCTCATGGACAATCAGTTGGCGCTCTTGATGTTCAGCGTCAGGGCGAACCATGGAGATGGGTTCAACAATTAAGGGCTCTGTGGGAGCAGCCCGTTCCTTCTTGGTCTTCCGCTTCTTCTTGGAAGGAGCAGTAGCAGAGGCTTCAGGATGTTTCCTCTTTTTGGCTTCAGCCTTAGCAGTCCTCGTCTTCTTCAGTTCTGAAGCGGTTGACCTGGCCTTTGGCTTCGAGCCAGTCATGCTAGTTGGGAAGACAATGGGATCTGCTTCCTGCCTTGGTGCGTCGGGTTCGGCCATAGCGGGCTTCTTCTTCTTCTTTGCAGCCATCCTGGGGTCGATGCCAGGACGCCCAAGGGCCTTGCGCTTCTCAGCCTCATTGTAGGCTTGCACACACTTGTCAGCCAGGCTCTTCATACGCTCACGAGAACCTTGAGCTTCTTCACGCTTCTTGAGAAAGGCTTCTTTAAGCTCGTGCAGCATGATCTTGAAGTTCTTGACCTCTTGCACGCTGAGCTTGGCCATATGCTTCTTGAACTGAGCTTTTTCAAAGTCAATCTTCTGCTTCAGTTCGACGATGCGCTGAGCTAGAGCTAGCTCTGAAGCAATGGCGCCATGGAAGGCGACACTGAGACCAATGGGAAGTTGCAGGTCTTCAAAGCTGAGGTTGAGCGTTTCAAACCACTCATCGATGAAGTCGTGGATGATTGCCACGTCAAAGAGAGGCAAATTATTGAAGATTTCTGCTTCTTCTTTGCTCTTGATTAGTTGCTCAAGACCGTCATCTGCAAGATCTTCATCACTGGACAGATCAATGGCATCGTTGCGCAGAATAGCAGCAGCAGTCAGTTCTTGGCTGGTGTGTGGCAGAGGCATCTTGACTTTCTGGGGCTTGGAGATGCGTGACAGATCTTCAGACTGCACACTGTCTTCAGGAGGTGCAGTAGCCAGTGGCTTCGCCCGTGAGATTTTTGGTGGAGCAGCTGATCTTGAAGCCTTAGCCTTCTTTGGCTTCTGCGGCTTTGGAGTAGGATCTAGGGCTTCATCAGTGTCAGCATCATTATCAGAATGATCCACTTTGGCACCTTGAACTGAGATGTGAGTGATGAGGCCATCAAGGTTGTAGAAAGGACCGATGATATTGGGTTCTGCATCGCGTGTGCCGTCAGCCCGGGGAGCAGAAGGACCAGGGTTGAAGTCTAGTCCCAATGACTTCTTGTTTTCCTTGGCCGATGCCTTTGCGTGCTGGAAGTTGCGCTTGAAGAGATTATCATCACGACACCATAGCAATGATGATGGGTCGTCATCTTCAGGTTGAGGTCCACGGACCATACATGGATAGAAACCCTGAGCAATAGCTTCAACTCTGTTCTTGGGTGGAAGGCCACGGAAGAGAATATCACCCCAAGGACTTTTGATAGCACTTTTCTCAGCATATTCCTTGGTCACGAATCTGTATTTGTACCACTGTTCTGCCCAATATCTTCGAATCCACTGGATTCGGGTCTTGCGCTGATTATAATCCTCTTCAGGATCTGTCTTGTAAAGTTATGAGAGGTCATCAGGCAAATCTCTTGATGTTCCCCCATGACGATGTCTGCCTCCCTTCCTTGCAGATTTCTCTGAAGCCATGAACTTTAAACTGAATGGCTTCAACACGTTCAAAGGCTTCAGAGGCTTTCGCTTGCTGGACAAACAAGAACTGGCTTCGGGAGAATTTATATGATGTTGTAAGAATTCTGCAAATGAATGCAGACTATGAGAACCAAGGGATTCTCCCACGGACATGTACCTGTGACAGCATTAAGGTGTGAGGGAAGGGGAAGAGGTCATATGCATTCTCAGAAGATTTTGAAGATAAATCAGTTTAGAAGACATTGACCTCATCGTGTGAAGACATTCACTCATAGATAAGGAGTTGGTTCTAGATTTGTACGAATCCAGAGATCAGTACAAGTGAGGAATCTAACTGCTTTGTGAAGCATAAGTGAACATACTAGGCATAATATGAGATGCAGTATGAAATAGACCCAACTTGTGTGAACAGAAACTTCTTGTGGTAGAAAGTGACGAATCTATAGGATCAAAGGGGCCGTAAAAAGGAAGTTTTATTTACCACACGAAGAACTGCTAGACGGAGTGGAAGAGGAGGCCGAGCAGTCCCATCGTCCGTGCCCTAACTTGGCGACGGAGGACACCTGCGGCGACGGCGGAGAAGACGATGTCCGCGGTTGGCATGAAGACGGCGTCGGAGAGGTTGTGGCAGCTAAGCGCTTCGTCGCCGGCGTCGTCGAGGGCTAGCGGTGGCGCTAGGGTTCGTGCGAGAGTGGAAGAAGAGATAATGACTGTAGTGAGGCGTGTATTTATAGGGACAGGGGCGGCTCAAGGTTATTACACAGGTGCCCCTGGCGATTCACATCTGAGGAACATGTGGTCATCATGCAGCATATCGGAGGTTGTTCCACGTCCCACGCACGCCTGGATTGTCGGGTGGTCGTTCCCACTTCTCCGGGTTTCAGGTGAAGGAATGAGCATTGAAAACGGACTTAATGTTTGTCTCTATATCTTCTGCTGACAAGGACGCAGAGAAGACATTCGACAGTTTCAATAGAATGCATATGATTTGGAGAGATAGAGTTTGAGATAGAAAGCATAGAGAGGTTAGGGTCCGATCACATTCACTTAGTTCAAAAGATTCAACAAGAAGACATAGCTATAAGTGAATGCTGTAGAGGACAGAACACTAGTATATATATAATCAATATAGTGAAGATAATCATGAAGACATGTTGAAATTGAAGCCAAACCAAATGTGAAGGCATAGCAAATGTAACGCCATGAGTGAAACACTTCAAACAGAACCTTTGGTGGTGGCGTTACCCACCGTATAGGAAGTATTAGACCCAGACACGGCGCACAATTATCGTGGCGCTCCGAAGTCAAATTTCACATTAATGTATTCACACTTAGAATGTATGTCTTCATTGATTGAAGATATACTTTACTTCGTGTGTTGCACATCTAAGTCATCAATATGCATAAGTGTTAGGATGTGTGCTTGATCACAGGACATTTGAGGATTCCAAGATATTTAGCTCACACCGTAACTTGCAAAATCTCTTCTCATCCAAGGGCTTGGTGAAGATATCGGCCAATTGCTCTTCAGTGTTGATGTGTATGATATCAATGTCTTCCTTCACAACATGATCTCTGAGAAAGTGATGACGAATCTCAATGTGCTTTGTCTTCGAGTGCTGAACTGGGTTGTTGGCAATCTTGATGGCGCTTTCATTGTCGCAGTAGAGTGGCACTTGCTTCAGATGAATGCCATAGTCTTTGAGTGTTTGCTTCATCCACAGAAGCTGAGTGTAGCAAGATCCAGCAGCAATGTATTCAGATTCAGCAGTGGAGAGAGATACACAGTTTTGCTTCTTTGAAGACCAACATACAAGTGATCGTCCCAGAAAATGACATGTGCCTGATGTAGACTTGCGATCCACCTTGTCACCAGCATAATCAGCATCTGAGAATCCAACCAGATAAAACTCTAAGCCCTTTGGATACCATAATCCTAGAGTTGGGGTGTGAGCCAAATATCAAAGAATTCGCTTCACAGCTAAGTGATGCGACTCCTTTGGTGCCGCTTGGAATCGAGCACACATGCAAACACTAAGCATAATATCTGGCCTAGATGCACATAGATAAAGTAAAGAACCAATCATGGAGCAGTATACCTTTTGATCGAACTCTTTACCATTGTCGTCGGGACCCAGATGATGTTTGGCTGGCATTGGCGTCGTGAAGCCTTTGTAGTCTTGCATACCGAACTTCTTCAGGCAATCTTTGAGATACTTCTCTTGAGATATGAAGATGATGTTGCGTTGCTGTCGTATTTGAAGACCGAGGAATAACTTCAGCTCTCCCATCATGGACATCTGATATTGCTCTTGCATCATATATCCAAACTCTTCACTGTACTTCTGATTGGTGCAGCCGAAGATAATGTCATCCACATATATTTGGCACACAAACAGTTCACCATCATATGTCTTCATGAAGAGAGTGGGGTCAAGGGAACCAGGTATGAAGCCTTTGCTCTTTAGGAAGTATTTGAGTGTGTCATACCAAGCCCGAGGGGCTTGTTTGAGGCCATACAGTGCCTTGTTGAGCTTGTATACCATGTCAGGATGTTTTGGATCTTCAAAGCCAGGCGGTTGTGCAACATACACTTCTTCTTCAATCTTGCCATTGAGAAAAGTGCTCTTCACATCCATTTGATATAGAAGTATGTTATGATGATTTGCATAGGCCAACAGTATGCGTATGGCTTCAAGTCGAGCCACATGAGAAAATGTTTCATCGAAGTCAATCCCTTCCACTTGAGTATATCCTTGAGCAACGAGACGAGCTTTGTTTCTGACAACTTGACCATGCTCATCTTGCTTGTTGCGGTATATCCATTTGGTGCCTATTATATTGTGCTTTCGAGGATCAGGACGCTTAACCAGTTCCCATACATTATTCAGCTCAAACTGTTGAAGCTCTTCTTGCATAGCTTGAATCCATTCAGGTTCCATGAAGGCTTCTTCAACTTTCTTGGGTTTTTTTATTGAGACGAATGCGAAGTGCCCACAGAAATTTGCTAGCTGTATTGCCCTTGAACGAGTGAGCGGACCGGGTGCATTGATGCTATCAATTATTCTCTCAATCTGCACTTCGTTGGCAACACGAGGATGTAGAGGGCGAAGATTTTGCTCTTGTTGATCATTGTCATTGTTAGAGGGATTGTCTTCAGGCTGAGCATTGTCTTCAGGTTGATCAGGTGCAGAGATGATAAGTTCCTCTTCAGGTTGAGCTTCAGATGGTATGATTTCTCCAGTTCCAATTAGTTTGATTGATTCACTGGATGGAACTTCATCTAGCACATTTGGCAGGTGCTCTCTTTGTGAACCGTTAGTCTCATCGAACCGCACATCCACTGTTTCAACCACTTTATAATGAAAGAGATTGAAGACTCTATAGGAGTGTGAATCCTTTCCATATCCAAGCATAAAGCCCTCATGTGCTTTTGGTGCAAATTTTGAAGTGTGATGTGGATCCTTGATCCAGCACCTGGCGCCAAATACTCTGAAGTAACTGACATTTGGCTTCTTGCCAGTAAGGAGCTCATAAGATGTCTTGTTCAGAAGCTTGTGAAGATAAACATGATTGATTGTATGGCATGAAGTATCAATGGCTTCAGGCCAGAATTTTCTTGGAGTCTTGTATTCATCAAGCATCGTTCGGGCCATCTCAATGAGTGTTATGTTCTTCCGTTCGACGACGCCATTCTGCTGTGGCGTGTACGGGGCTGAGAATTCATGTGTAATGCCCAAAGTATCAAGATATGTATCAAGGATAGTGTTCTTGAATTCAGTGCTATTGTCACTTCTGATGTGCTTTATCTTGGCGCCATAGTTGTTCATTGCTCGATTTGCGAAGCGTCTGAAGACATCCTGCACTTCAGTCTTGTAGAGGATTATGTGCACCCAAGTATATCTAGAATAATCATCAACAATGACAAAGCCATAGAGACAAGCAGTAGTAGTAAGAGTTGAGTAATGAGTGGGACCGAAAAGATCCATGTGGAGTAGTTCAAAGGGTCGAGTTGTTGTCATGATTGTCTTCGAGGGATGTTTGGCCCTCGTCATCTTTCCTGCTTCACAGGCACCGCATAAGTGATCTTTCTTGAACTTGACGCCCTCGATGCCTATGACATGCTTCTTCTTTGCAAGGGTGTGGAGGTTCCTCATGCCAGCATGCCCTAGCCTCCGATGCCAGAGCCAGCATTCTGAAGCTTTTGCTAGAAGACATACGGCAAGCTGTGGTCCTGCTGAGAAATCTACCACGTACAAATCATCCTTCCTATACCCTTCAAACACTAGAGACTTGTCAGATTCCATTAGAACAAGGCAACGATATTTTCCAAACATTACGATCATATTTAAATCGCAAAGCATTGAGATAGACATTAGGTTGAAGCCAAGGGATTCAACAAGCATGACTTTATCCATGTGTTGATCCTTTGAGATTGCAACTCTACCTAGACCCAATACCTTACTTTTACCAATGTCAGCAAATGTGATGTGACTCTTGTCGGATGGACGTAAGGTTGAGTCCATAAGAAGGCTTATTTTGCCAGTCATGTGATTGGTACACCCACTATCAATAATCCATTCTGAAGTAGCCGGTGTCGTACCCTACAGTGCAGTTAGGGGGATAGGCTTCACGAAGAGAATTGTGAAGCAAAAACATTTGATGAACCAGTGGGTTATGAAAGCTTAGATCGAGATTAGGACTGATAGGGAGAGTAGCAAGCGATTCAGGAACGAAGTACATAATAAGACCATTCGGGCATTTGATCTTGCACCCTACAAGATGTTTAAGGTCCCTAGCAATAGCGTAGACGATTTTGGTTTTCTGCTGGAGACCCTTCCCTGCAAAAGAGAGTTAAGCTTTCTTAGCCACCCACATCTTCAAGGGTGGCTTAGAAGCAATAAGTCTAAGTGCAGCATCTGAGAACTTTGGCTTTGGAGCCTTAGCAAAAAGTCTTGCAGGTGGACAATAGTATTCATAAGAATAAGTAGAATAGTTCTTGGTCTTATGGACATGGCGGTTTGATGAACCGTGCTCATATTCATAGGCCTGAGTATGGCTTCCCTGCAAAACATTTGCGTTAGTTTGACTCCGGTGATTCCTTTGTCTGTATGAAGCCTTTGGACCGTATGAAGCCTGTGGTCTGGGGTTTGTCTTCTTCTCTTGTGGTGTCATGATGACATTCACAGGAAGATTCTCCAAACACCTTTTCGGCACCCAGATCTTCTTCATAGGCGGTCCATTCCTGCAGTTAGTACCAATATACATGGCAAACACTTCACCATTCTGATTCTTAAACAATTTATAGTTTGCATCAAAGGATTCATCAATAACAATGGGGTTAGCACAAGTGAAACCAGATAGAGTGGATAGATCTGCTGAAGGTTCCTTTGCAGCAACCCATGTGGTTTTGGGGTACTGCTCAGGTTTCCAGTAAGAGCCATCAGCATTCATTTTCCTTTCGAACCCAACACCCTCTTTCCTAGGGTTTCGGTTCAGGATCTGCCTTTTGAGGACATCACATAGTGTCTGATGCCCTTTGAGACTTTTGTACATCCCTGTTTCAAGCAATGTCTTCAACCTAGCATTCTCATCAGCAATATCAGTGGTATCCTCATCAGAGGGGTTAGTTCCCACATCAACAGTTGAAGATATTGCAACAATAGTAGCAGTAGAACATTCAGCAACAGAAGTAGCATTATCACGCTCAATGCATTTAAGACATGGTGGTTCAAATCCTTCTTGAGCTGAACTGATCTGTTCGGCGTGAAGCGACTCGTTTTCTTTTTGAAGATCTTCATGAGCCGCTCTCAATTTCTCAAGATCTTGCTTCCTTTGAAGATAATCATAGGAAAGCCTTTCATGAGCTGTTGAGAGCATTTCATGACGACTTTCAAGTTCCTCATACTTAACGTGAAGATTTTTTATGTCTTCAATTAAGGACTGAGATCGAGTCATTTTAGCGTCTAACAGATCATCGCTTTTGTCTAACAGTTTTTGAATGTGTTCCATGGTTTTCTGTTGTTCAGTTGCAATTTTAGCGAGTGTTTTGTAGCTGGGTTTGGAACCACAATCAGAGTCATCGTCACTAGATGTTTGATAGTGAGTAGTGCGTGTGTTTACCTTGGCACCGCGTGCCATGAAGCAGTAGGTAGGAGCGGAGTAGTCCTTGTCATTTGCATCGGTGTCGGTGATGGAGTCATTGTCTTCAGTGTTGAAGATGGACTTGGCAACGTATGTTGTAGCCAGAGTCGCAATGCCAGAATCAGACTCCTCCTCAGACTCCACCTCCGCCACCTCAGAAGCGGACTCCTCCTCTGAATCCATTTCCTTGCCAACAAACGCACGTGCCTTGCCAGATGAGCTCTTCTTGTGTGATGAAGACTTGGAGGAAGACTTGGAAGAAGACTTTGAGTATTTCTTCTTCTTCTTGTCGTCGGAGTCATACTCCTTGCTCTTCTTCTTCTTGTTGTTCTCATTTTCCCATTGCGGACACTCAGAGATGCAGTGGCCAGGTTTCTTGCACTTGTGGCATGATCTTTTCTTGTAGTCATGAGCAGAAGCTTCATCATTCCTTGAGCTTGATCATGAAGACTTTCTGAAGCCTTTCTTCTTGGTGAATTTTTGGAACTTCTTCACAAGCATAGCAAGCTCCTTTCCAATGTCTTCAGGATCATCAAAACTGCTGTCAGATTCTTCTTCAGATGTGGAAACAGCTTTTGCCTTCAAGGCACGAGTTCGCCCATAGTTGGGACCGTAGATGTCTCTTTTCTCACAAAGCTGAAACTCGTGTGTGTTGAGCCTCTCAAGTATGTCAGACGGATCGAGTGTCTTGAAGTCCAGACATTCTTGAATCATCAGGTCTAGGGTGTCAAACAAGCTGTCAAGTGATCTCAGGAGTGTCTTGATGACTTCATGCTTGGTGATCTTAGTGGCGCCGAGAGCTTGAAGCTCATTTGTGATGTCAGTGAGTCGATCAAATGTGAGCTGGACATTCTCATTGTCATTTCTCTTGAAGCGGTTGAAGAGGTTGCGAAGGACACTGATTCTCTGATCTCTCTGGGTTGAGACGCCTTCGTTGACCTTGGAGAGACAGTCCCAGACTAGCTTAGATGTTTCCAAAGCACTCATGCGGCCATACTGTCCTTTGGTCAGATGACCACAGATGATATTCTTGGCAGTAGAGTCCAGTTGAACAAACTTCTTGACGTCAGCAGCAGTGACACCTTCACCAGCCTTGGGAACACCGTTCTTGATGACATACCATAGGTCGACGTCAATGGCTTCAAGATGCATGCGCATCTTATTCTTCCAGTAGGGATATTCAGTTCCATTGAAGACGGGGCACGCAGCGGAGACTTTAATTCTCCCTGCAGTCGACACAGCTAAAACTCCAGGTGGTTAAACCGAATCACACAGAACAAGGGAGTACCTTGCTCTGATACCAATTGAAAGTGTGTTATATCGACTAGAGGGGGTGAATAGGCGATTTTTATGAAAGTCTTCAAAACGTGGAAGTTTTGAAGACAAACGATAGAAATAAACCTATTACCATGCAGCGGAAGGTAGACTACACTAGGCAAACCATAGTCAAGTATTCAATGAAGTGAAAGCACAATGACTAATAGCAGCTAGGTAGTAAGGATCGGGTAGGAAGATATTATGAAGCCAATCAGAACAAGCAGTCACTCAGTGAAGACAGAAGATAGTGCAATCATACAATGACTTCACAAGGACCAACAGTAAGTAAAGGGAAGGTAAGGATGAAACCAGTGACTCGTTGAAGACAATGATTTGTTGGACTAGTGACAGTTGCTGTGACAACTGTACGTCTGGTTAGGGTGGCTAGGTATTTAAACCTGAGGACACACAGTCCCGGACACCCAGTCCTGAACACGCAGCTCAGGACACCCAGTCCTCACCGTATTCCCCTTGAGCTAAGGTCACACAGACCTCGCCCAATCACTCTGGTAAGTCTTCAAGGTAGACTCCCAAACCTTCACAGACTTCGTTCACCGGGGATCCACAATGTTTCTTGGATGCTCAGAACACGACGCCTAACCAGCTGGAGGATTCACAGTCCTCAAGTGTAATAAGTCTTCAGATCACACAGACAAGAAGACTTAAGTGATGCCTAACACTCTTTGGCTCTAGGTGGTTTGGGCTTTATCCTCGCAAGGAATTCTCTCTCAAAGGCTTCGAGGTGGGTTGCTCTCAAACGACAAAAGCCGTACTCTAACTCTGAGCAGCCAACCGTTTATGGTTGTAGGGGGTGGGCTATTTATAGCCACTAGGCAACCCGACCAGATTTGTCCGAAATGACCCTGGGTCACTAAGGAACTGACACGTGTTCCAACGGTCAGATTTCAAACACACACGACAACTTTACTTGGGCTACAAGCAAAGCTGACTTGTCCGACTCTGGACAAGATTCGCTCTCATAGTCTTCAGTCGAAGACATAGGTTTTGGTTAAGCATCACTTCAGTCATTCTGACTGGTTCTCTTGGACCCCACTTAACAGTACGGTGGTTCCTATGACTTAACAAAGAAGAAAAAGAACTACGAAAGATCTAAGTCTTCGAGCTCCATAGGCTTCATGCGATGTCTTTTCTTGTCATAGTCTTCAATGAGAATGTCTTCATATACCACCTTTGATATCAATGTCTTCATACATTTTTAGGGGTCATCTCTGGTAGGAAAACCGAATCAATGAGGGACTTCTACCTGTGTTATCCTGCAATTCTCACAAACACATTAGTCCCTCAACTAGGTTGTCGTCAATACTCCAAAACCAACTAGGGGTGGCACTAGATGCACTTACAAGTGTTACAAGAGTTGATCTACCTCGAGATCGTAATGGATAAACCCTAGAGGTCTAGCTCATATGTCTATGATAATGAGTGTCCTATCTGTACTAAGTCCTCCAGTTTATATAGACATCGGGAGGATCTAGGATTACATAAGGTCAGTTACAAAGAACGGAATCTACATATCCAGTCGCCAAGCTTGCCTTCCACGCCAAGGAGAGTCCTATCCGGACACGAGTGCAGTCTTCGGTCTTTGTATCTTCATAGCCCATCAGTCCGGCCCATGGCTACAGGCCGGACGCCCGAGGACCCCTTAATCCAGGACTCCCTCAATCGGGTCCAATGAAAATCTTTTGTGACAATACTGGAGCAATTGCCATGGCAAAGGAATCTAGATTTCACAAAAAGAACCAAGCACAACAAGAGATGCTTCAATTCCATCCGCGATCAAGTCAAGGAGGGAGACATAGAGATTTGCAAGATACATACAGATCTGAATGTTGTAGACCCGTTGACTAAGCCTCTCTCATGAGCAAAACATGATCAGCACCAAGACTCCATGGGTGTTAGAATCATTACAATGTAATCTAGATTGTTGACTCTAGTGCAAGTGGGAGACTGAAGGAAATATGCCCTATAGGCAATAATAAAGTTGTTATTTATATTTCCTTATATCATGATAAATGTTTATTATTCATGCTAGAATTGTATTAATTGGAAACTTAGTACATGTGTGAATACATAGACAAACAGAGTGTCACTAGTTTGCCTCTACTTGACTAGCTCGTTGAATCAAAGATGGTTATGTTTCCTAACCATAGACATGAGTTGTCATTTGATTAACGGGATCACATCATTAGAGAATGATGTGATTGACTTGACCCATTCGTTAGCTTAGCATGATGATCGTTTAGTTTGTTGCTATTGCTTTCTTCATGACTTCTACATGTTCCTATGACTATGAGATTATGCAACTCCCGAGTACCGGAGGAACATTTTGTGTGCTACCAAATGTCACAACGTAACTGGGTGATTATAAAGGTGCTCTACAGGTGTCTCTGATGGTACTTGTTGAGTTGACATAGATCGAGATTAGGATTTGTCACTCCGATTGCCGGAGAGGTATCTCTGGGCCCTCTTGGTAATGCACATCACAATAAGCTTTGCAAGAAATGTAGCTAATGAGTTAGTTACGGGATGTAGCATTACAGAATGAGTAAAGAGACTTGCCGGTAACGATATTGAACTAGGTATTGAGATACCCACATCGAATCTCGGGCAAGTAACATACCGATGACAAAGGGAACAACGTATACCGTTATGTGGGTTGACCGATAAAGATCTTTGTATAATATGTAGGAACCAATATGAGCATCCAGGTTCCGCTATTGGTTATTGACTGGAGACGTGTCTCGGTCATGTCTACATAGTTCTTGAACCTGTAGGGTCCGCACGCTTAACGTTCAATGACGATCGGTATTATGAGTTTATGTGTTTTGATGTACCGAAGGTAGTTCAGAGTCCCGGATATGATCATGGACATGACGAGGAGTCTTGAAATGGTCGAGACATAAAGATCGATATATTGGAATCCTATATTTGGACATCAGAATAGTTCCGGGTGAAATCGGGATTTTACCGG